>NC_044032.1:494898746-495198809 GCF_901765095.1 Microcaecilia unicolor
TCAAGCTTGTTTCTGCCCACCAACTTTACCCCTGGAGGCTCTCACGTTCCTGCCCTCAGCTCTCTGTAACCTACTACAAATGCAGCTGAGCTTGACTCTGCCCCTGGAGGTGACATTACTCTGTCCCAGCATGAAGTATAGCAGCTTGCTTTTCTACAGTGCATGCATAGACCTGGGTCCAAGTGGAAGGAGCTCACCTAAGGAACAGGTTCTGTTCCTTTGTTCACCTCTGTATCCCATCTCTGTCTTATTTCATTCACAATTATTCTGTTTCCCTCTCTGTTTTTATCTAACTCTCAGAAAACTTGCATCAACTACGTCAGTCACCATATGTCGTACACCAGATATCAGTATCCCTCACTCTTCTCATCTTCCTTCTCTCTATGTAAAGACTACAACCATACTATGTTCTTCTTGTCCCTCTCTATCTAGGCTTACTCCTAAAGACTTTCCTCTTAGCATTGGCTTCCTCAATGTCAGGGTATTATGATCTAAACCCCATTGAACAGTCTCACTTTGATATCTTCTGCTTGGTAGAAACAGTGCTCTTGGATTCAGATCTGGCCTGCCTAGAACAATCTTGTCCTCCAGGATAATTATTTGTCTATAGAAAAGGTGGAGGCTTAATGGTAATTTACAAATCCCATCTCAATATTTGCTCTCTATCCATGTCTGCCTTCCTTCCTTCAAACTTTATCGTTTAGCTTTAAAGTTACCTTCCCTATTAAATTGTTTTGGTTTTATCTCCACCTCTAGTCATACTTTCTACTCTTCTTTTTGAAGCCCATTCAGCGCGCAATCTTTCTCTCTCTGTTGCCATTATTTCTAATAGGCAACCTCAATATTCAGTTAGATGATCATCAAGATTCTTTGGCTTGCAGCTGTAGGACCTTTCTAAATGATGCAGATGTACTACTTATCTCGCTTTACCTTACTGTGTTGCATTTGACTTTGTTAAGCATTCAAAACTCCACCAAACACTTACTGACTTGGGTATTTTAGGGATAGTTCTTTCATGGTTTTCATAATAAGTCACTGAAAGAACATTTTCTGTCCATTGGTCTAGGACACCTTGCCCTTTTGTTTTGGGTGTCTCCCTTGATCCTATCTTATTCTACATATTTCTTGCCCCTGTCCTCCCATTTCTTTGACTTCAACTTCTTTATATATGCAGATGACATCCAGATCCTTTCTCCACTTTGACCCACACTTTCCTTCCTCTATTTCTACTGATATAGACAATAACTGATTTGTTATTAAAATTAGATTAACACCATAAAATATGAAGCTATTATCTTTTCCTCACACTCTTTTATTTAAGATCCTAGATGGGAGCTGTCCTGAGTATTTCTTGGATAATTTTCAGTTTGCCTCATTTTCCAGGAGCAGGAGAAATATTAACAATTTCCCTTTTCCCTTTCCTTCCATTAAAGGCTACAAAAGACTGAAGATTAGTGAAGTGTTAATAGCTTACAAAGCTCCTAAATTTTGGCAAGACATCTCAGTATGTTTTAATCAATTTTATTCTTACCGTTTTGTTTAGAAGGAATCTTAAAACCTGAGTTTTCAGAAATATGTTATTGGTTGAATTTTACAGGAATAGTTTGATTTCATAATTCCCAGGAGTATGCCTCAATCTCTCTTTGATATCTTAAGTGCTTAGAACGTTTTGGTTATAGCAGTATATAAATACTATTGATATGTTATGTTTCTCTCCCATCTACCCCCTCCCCCCCCCCCCCCCCATATTCATAGTACTGCTCTCCCACTCAAAGATTCTGGGAAGATATTGAAGGTAAGTTTTGATCATGCACTCTATTTTCATTCTCAAATCTCTTCTGTTGCTTCTAGGAGCTACTGTACTCTATGACGATACACTTAGGGCCCTGTTTACTAAGCTGCATTGTAGACGCACTAACGTTTTAGCGTGCGCTAAAAATTAGCGCATGCTAATGGGTGTCTCTAATTTTTAGTACATTAAAAGTTTTGCATACCTACAGCATGACTTAATAAACAGGGCCCTTAGTGTGGTCAAAGCTTGAAATTTCTTCTCATCGAATACTAGTTCTTACCTTAGTTATCACCTGCATTGATTATAGTTTAAAGTTTATTAGAGCTTGTTAGACCACTCTAGCTGCCGAGGCAGAGCAGAGCAGTGTATAGACTACAATAAATTATGAAAAAGGAAAAGAATGGCAATTATTGATAGTAAAATTGCTCACTCATACAATAAAGTAAGAAGCTAGGACAAGAAGGGCAAGAGGAGAAGTGGAAATAGCCTCTAGCTGGAGAAAGCCATCAATCTGGACCACCATAAGCCTGCCAAAAGAGCCAAACCTTCAGATTACCTTTGAAATTCTTAAGTGAAAGTTCACTTCAGAGAGTGGGGTGGGGTGAGAGATTGTTACAAGTTATGTGGTGAGAGAAAGAAAAAAAGCACTGGATCTGGTGGATTCATAGTGGCAAACTTGGGACTGGAAGAATGAGATGGTGGTCATTAAGCGAAGAAAGGCTCTGATAGGAGAGTAACAATGGTGAGACAGGCAAGATAGGGAGGCCCACTCTGAGGTCCTCAAATGTTAAAAATGCTTCCTTACAGGTTAAACGATGTTCAACAAGCAACCAGATATGACATTTTCATAATGGGGTTGTGTGATCCATGCGGCAGGCACGGCAAGGCAATCTGATAGCAGTATTCTGAAGATTTGCAATTTTTTCAATGAAGATGGGCTAGACCTGCATAAATGATGTTGCAGTAGTTGAGGCAGGTTGTAAAAAATGAAAGGATTAGCACATGGAAGTTGTTGTGATCAATAAGATGATGCACAGATTGTAGTTGACGAAATAGAAGAAAAGAGATTTTGGCCAAGTGTGAAATTTGTGGTATGAAAGACAGGAAAGAATCCCAGATAATCCTGAGATAGCAGAAACTTGTGACGGGGTAACTTGTGCTCCGAAGAGAGTAATAGGGGTGGATGGGGGATATAGATTGCCAGAGAACGAGCAGGAAACTGTTTTTTCTACATTAAGCACTAGCCAGTGATTAGTTAACCAAATAGCTCCTTAAAGTTACTTCTTTTCCCAGGTTTTTCCCAGCATGCAATAGCACTATGTTCTATCTTTTTTGTTCTCTTTATAAACAGGAACCCTGGTAATTAGCAGTGAGAGTGTGAGCCTTGCTACTTGCCCCTTCCCTATTAACCCTCTCCTCTGCTCCCTTCATGATTTTATTGGAACTTCTTTCCTTCTTGTTGTTTCCCCTGAGTATGTTCTCATCTTATCCCCTGTACCTTTTATCATTGCTCCACATTTTACACACTCCTGAGATATTTATCTTATTCACGGTATATCACAATAAACTGAACTTAGGTATGTAATGGAAAGTCATTGCTGTCCAATGCTCAAATTTAGACCAAAGCTGGGTTCTTCTCTCAGCATGCTACAATGGCAAAGGTATCCGCAGTAGCTCTCAGTTTCTTGAAAAGTCCCCAGAACCTGCTCTGTTTTACAAGGCCTATGGGGCCTCTGCCAATGTTTGCTCTAACCTGTGCACATGGTGCAGTGATGCACAACTTTCAATTGTTTCTGCAACAGAGCTTCTATTTTCTGGAGGGGTGGGATTTGGCTACCTTATAATTTCCCTTTCAGGTTGTCTGCTATCAATCTTGAGTCAGTCTTCTAGTCCTCCCATCTATCTGCATCCTGCAACCAATCTGTTGACCCTTGGTAAGACATTTGACCAATTCTCAGCAGCCTTGCATTGCAGTGGGACTGCAGTGTGTGTGTGTTGCTGGATGGGACGGGTGGGAGAACAACTGAGAAGAATCAAAGCTAGCCTTCTTCCCTGAATTTTTCTTTTTCTTGATCCTGCCGATTCAGTCAACTGAGTCCTTTGGCCTGCCTCAGTGTGGAAGGACAAAAGGGCATGGATCAGAGTTGATTCTTAAATGGCATCTCAGTTCCTTTCTTCCAAATATGGGGAAGCAGAGGGAGCGAACTGCAGTAGACTGTGTGCTAAGACACAGAGCTAATAAATGGATTGGGATGGATGTTGGAGAAAGAGAAAAAGAGACAGAGTGAAATGCTTATCATGGAGCCACCTCAAAATGGCTGCTACAACCTCTAATGGCAACCATTTGATGTTGGTGCAGCAATGGCAGGATCAAGAGGGCATTGCTTCTCCCTTTAGAACCCTAGCACAATCATCCCCGGTGCCTAAACTTCGGTGACATTTTGAGAATTTACCACCATGTATCTGTTTCTTTGGGATAAATGCAGGGCCGATCTGGGCACGTCCCTGCATTACTGCACCTTAACGTTTGCAGTAAAGGTGGGTTAAATGCAAACTTTTACCGCACTTTTACAACAGGGCAATAAAAGTATCATATTGCATGATATTTTGTTTTTCTGTTATGCCTCCAAAAGGTTATAACAGAATGGAGCAATATGAGTACAATTTTCAAATAAATTGTCTCAGTGACTAAGGAGTTATCCCATGTAAATTTTCTCAGACTGAAAAACTTCCTTCAATTTAGTATCTAAAAATAGGTGAAGTAGGAAACAAGTTTGCAGGAAGGTATGCTCAGATTTCTTCACTTGGTGAGGCCACTTTGCTCTTTTATTCTGAGACTGTTTCTTTCATCAGCTCATTGATGCTGAGCTCAAATGAGTTAGACGAATGGGCTAAAAAAAAGCATGAATGTGATAGTTCTTAAATGAGAGTAAAGTTTAGGAACTTTATGCACACTAGGAAGAAATCTTCACTCTTTCTTTTTCTTTCTTTCTTTCTTGTCTTTCTTTCTTATCTTCTTTCTTCTCTTTCTTTCTTTATTCTTTCTATTCTTCTTTGTTCTTTCTTTCTTTCCTCAATAATGTTCTTATTTTGCAAGGTCCCGGGGGAGGACAAGGATAAATTACACATGGACTCAGGGAAGAGATCCTTCTGATTTTCCATCCCACGCTTATGTCCTTCTCTCCATGCTTGTTTTAACTGAAAATAAAGTTAATGTGAAGACAACAGAGGACCCTAGTGGACTGCTTGATTTATTGAGGCCATGAGCGAGGAAAACTGGAATTGTTTTTTCATCAACATGACGGTGGAAGAATAAATAGGGTAAGATGAATGGAGCTCATGGCTAAAAGAATTGCTAGTTCCTTTCAGTGAGTGATAATTTAATAATAAGGCTTCTCAGAGTGACTAAGGATTCTGCCAAAGAAAATTGAGGTAGCTCTTTGTGCAAGAGTGAACACTACTTGTTCAGGGGGTAATAGCAACAAAGACAATTATTATAATGGAAAAAGTTTACTTTTGAGTCTTTTATTTGATGGTTTTAAATTGAAAACAAACACTATATATATTATACTGATAGGTGGGGACAGCAATTTGCATAGTAGTTCAGAGAAAGAGACCAGTAGTTACTGATAATCAGATAATAGAAGCAGACCTGCACAGAGAAAATTTGTTGGGGGGGGCAGGGGGGCTTAAGGCAAGAACAGGACATGGCCCCATCCCAGTCAGCTATACTATAGAGCCTCACAAAATAATCAAAGAGATACAAAGCACAAAGCATTATCTAGACAGGTTCCTGCAAGTTAACTAGGAGATCATGGATAACAGCCCAGGAGAGGATAGCTGGATACCTACACAGATTTTTATATTTTTTTACACATTTTAATAATTATACATCATTTCTTGACTATTGCTGGATTAATTAGGCTATTCAGTGCTGGCCCCTACCTAGAAATATAACCACTATCTTCCAAAATAGCAGCGCCTGATCCCCTAGTAGTGCATTCTGATATACTGCTAGGGTCAGTATCCCAAATAAAGCAATGCTTCAAGCATTTGGTAGCTGAACCCCCAGTGATAGTACTTTGAGAGTACTGCTAGGGTTCAACCATTGCCATTTTGAATTCAGCATCCAATGGGGCAGTATCAACTTGAGAATACTCCAGCCCCACTTACTAAATTCCAAGGAAACCCCCAATAGGTCCAGGGAGATAGGTGTGTGATAGGGGGTCTCATCTGGGTGGGTGGAAGTTCTGGAGGCATCTTTCAGGGCAGATGCATTTTGTTGAAGAAGAGGGATTCCAGAGGTATCTTTGAGGGTGGGGTGGTGGGCTGATTTCGGTGCCAGAAGATGACTTCAGAGGTGTTTTTTGTTTGTTTTTTAAATCAATGGTGTAAGATGGATCCAGGATATCTTTGTTGGGGTGCAGGGCTTTTGCAAGGGTCTACATATTTTTTCAGAGGGGGTAATAGGTCATTGCTGGGGGAAGGGGGGTCCTCATGGCATTTATTGTACCTCTGATCACTTTAAGATGGCCCCTGGAAGCATTGGGTCATTACACCAATGGTCTCTAATTGTTCTCATACCTTACAGTAACATTATCGGCTTTTCTCTCACCTAGAATGTAAACTGCACTGAACCCTGGAAAGGGGATATTAGCGATAAACAAGAATTTATTTGATTTGATATTAGTGGCTCAATACTCCTGGGAATGAAAGTAAAGCCACCTCAAAGCTGTAATTATACTTCCATGAAAAATACAGCTTACAAAGTTCAACACACCCTTTGTAATTTGATTTGCATAGTAATGAGGTGCCATATATGCATTTGCATTGTTTATATCTCATTATATAGTAGTGTGCATTGCAGTAAGCCAGTGGTTCCCAAACCTGGTCCTGGAGGCACCCCAGCCAGGTCAGGTTTTCAGGATATCCACAATGAATATTCATGACAGATATTATGTACTGCCTCCTCTGCATGCAAATCTCTCTCATGAATATTCATTGTGGATTTCCTGAAAACCTGACTGGCTGGGGTGCCTCCAGAACCAGGTTTGGGAACCACTGCAGTAAGTTAACGTGCATTAAGGGCAAATAACATAGAATTGTTACTTTTAACTTGCTTTGAGTAGCAAAAATCCTGTTACTAGCAAAGCCTAAAGAGTGATCTAAAATTTGGCAGCTAAGATTTGATGCTAAATAATGCAAGGTCTGAGCTGCAAAAACCCAAGGGAGCAGTACAGTATAGAGTGGGACGGGGGTGATCCTGTGTAATAATCTTGAGGTGGCCAAACAGGTAGAAAAGGTGATAGCAAAAGCCGAAGGATGCTTGGGTACATATGGATAAGAAAGGTCAACAGGAAAAAAGAGTTAATAGTGCCTCTGTATAAGTCTTTGGTGAAACCTCATTTAAAGTACTGTGTACACGTCTGGCGTCTGCATTTTTAAAAAGATATAAACAGGATAGAGTCGTTCCAGAATATGGCTACTAAAATGGTCACTGATCTTCATCATAAGGCAAATGGGGACAGATTTAAAGATCTCAATATTTATACTTCGGAAGAAAGATGGGAAAAGGGAAATATGACAGACACATTTAAATACCTCCATAGCATTTAAGGCACAGAAGACAACTGAAAAGAAGTTCTGGAATGAGAAAGCATGGGATAAAGGTGAAAGAAGATAGACTCAGAAGTATTCCAAGGAAATACTTCTTTATGGAAAGAGTGGCGGATTTGTGGATTGGCCTCCTGGTGGAGCTGATGGAGACCAAGACTGTATCCAAATTCAAGAAAGTGTGGGGCAAACACATAGGATCTGTAAGAGAGAGAAAGAGATAGTGGATGTATTGAACAGCAGACTGGGTGGGCCAGGGCCGTGCCTAGGGTCTCTGGTGCCCCCCTGCAGACTATCAGTTCCCCCCCCCCCCCCCCCCCCCCCCCCCGTGTGGCACAAGATGCAAAGGAAATAGGAGCTGAAAGATGAAGTGCATCTTTGTGGGATTGCTGAACAAATAGAGGGTTTACAACCACTTAGATTTTCGTGCTTTCATGTTCACGAAATTAGTAATTAAATCTTTGATATCTAACTGGGCACATATATCATTCTCAATAGCAATCATGGCAAGGCTTACAAGCCTTTCTTGCAAAATACTTGATCACAAATAATCCTATATAATAATTCTCACCTCCAACAGGATGTGTCTGGGACCATGCCTCCCTCGGAGGTGGTCTGCTAGGCAGGCACGCACTGACGTCAGTGACGTCAGTGACAGCTGATACCAAAGCAAGGGGAGGAGTAGGGAAAAACGTGGAGCATGTTTCCCTACTCCCCCCCTGTGTTACAGCCCACTGCACCCCCCTTCTGCGACCCAGTTGACCCCCCTTCTTGATGAAAACCATCCCCTGCCACCGTCCAGTACCTGTGCTGACGGGGGACCCCAACCCCCGTCAGCCGAAGTCCTGTGCTGGCCTTCGCGCCGTTGCTTCTTCAATGCGTGCAACTTGGACTCAAAATCATTGAAGAAGCAACGCCTCGAAGGCCAGCACAGGACTTCTGCTGATGGGGGGATGGGGTCCCCCGTCAGCACAGGTACTGGACGGCGGCAGGGGATGGTTTTTGCCGAGAAGGGGGGTCGACTGGGTCGTGGAAAGGGGGGGTGAAAACAGAGGGATGGCAGAATCTGGAACAGCGAGGGAGGGAGGGTGGGGGATGGCCTTGCTAGCGCCTGTTTCCTTCCCTTTTGAAACAGGCATTTTTTTACTAGTTTTTTATGATTTTTAACCGTGAAAATGATCACTCACCACTTGCAACGCTGACAGGAATTGTCAGCAATATTCTTAGAAACAAATTGCTATACATTGCAAAATAAGATAGCAGATGTAAATTCTCAAAGTGGACATATTCAAAACACTAAAATGAAAATAAAATGATTTTTCTCTACCTTTGTTGTCTGGTGACTTTCTGATCATTGATAAGTCTCTGACTCTAAAGTTTAGCAATTTCATTAAAGCAAAATATATTTTCACATATCACAGACTCTTCCTATCCAAGGAGAATCTTTTATATAAAAACAAACACCAAAAAAAACCAATCAGATTTTCACTTACCAGCTCTTCTACACTACACGTCAGCTAAACTTCCTCTTTTGAAACTATTGTTGGAACCACCAGCCAATGAAATGGCTTTTAGCTGTAGCTATCCGGTTACCTGATAATTATGCACACATTGCAGTCATGCCCTCCTCTTGGTGTACAAGCTCAGAAAAACAAAAACAAAAACTTTGAACCACTTACAGGTTTTAACAATTTTATTTCTCCCCAGTCTCAATTGCACACCTCCCTCCAAACCTGGCTGTTCTCTTTAATTTGAATGTTGTTCAAGCTCACCCTGAATGAGGAGTTATTCCCACACCAAAGACATATATAGCACTGGTTGTATTCTTTCAACTAACCTCAGCAAAGCCTGCCTGCCTCAGTGAGCAATGCAGTCAAAGGGGGAGGGCAGGGGAGAGAGGAGAATCACAGCTTTAGGTAAAACATTTTGCAAGTGAGCTGACCTCAGGAAAAAGGTGCTGGTAGGCACCCTCCAGAGGTCGGCGCCCCCCTGTAGTGCTCACCCCGCTTACCGTGTTGGCACGGCCCTGGGGTGGGTCACATGGTTTTTATCTTCAGTCATTTTCACTGTTTCTGTCTTCTTCTCACACTTTAGCAGCTGTCTCCTTAATGCTGACATAGAAGACAATACTGACTGTGCTTGCTAGAAACTGCTTAGCAGTGTTTACTGAGTGAACTTTTCACTTGGAAAGATCTTCTAGTTTACAGAATCAGGGCTGACAATCCTGCCTATGTGATTGTGATAGAAGGAAACTGAGGAACTATAAATATCATACCCAGAGGGAGGTGTTGGTCTTTGGGATTGTGCTTACCTGGCCACTGCACCATTAAAAGTCAAGGGGACGTTGTGACTGGCTAACGCACCAGTACACAGGGAGAGAGTAGGAGTGAAGAAACAGTAACAGAACTGATTGCTGAACTGATTCCAGGTAGGTCTAGAGCAGGCACCAGACCCTGAACACTCCCTTCACAGGAGGAGTAAAGAGAGGAGTAATGGAACATCTATTCAGGATAGTGGTTCTCATCCTTTCATCTGTTGTGACACAATAGCCAATAGAGTGGATACCCTGGAGGGAGTAGAAATCATGAAGGGATCTCCAAACATTAGAAGAGTGGTCAAGGGTCTGGCAGTTAAAATTTAATATCAAGAAGTGCACAGTGATGCACTTATGGTGCAGAAATCCAAAAGAGATATATCAGATAGGAGGGGAGAGATTGGTAAGCTCAGCTCAGGAGATAGATCTGGAAGTGACAAAACAGTGCAACAAGATAGTGGCAATGGCCAGAAGGATGCTAGGATACATTAAGAGGGGTATAACAGTAGAAGAAAGTAAGTGTTGATGCATCATTACAGGTTGTTGGTGAGGACCCACTTTGGAGTATTGTGTTCAGTTTTGGAGACCGTATCTTAATAAGGATGTAAAAATACTTGAAGTGGTTCAAAGAAAAGCGATGAAAATAGTATAGGATTTGCATTGCAAAACATAAGAGACTTACTGACCTGGAAATGTATACCCTTGAGGAAAGGAGAAACAGGGGTGATATGATACAGATATTCAAATATTTGAAAGGTATTAATCCACAAACAAATCTTTTCCAGAGCCAGAAAGGTGGTAGAACTAGAGGACATGAATTGAGGTTGAAAGGGGGGCAGACTCAGAAATAATGTCAGGAAGTATTTTTTCACAGCGAGGGTGGTATCTATCTGTAATTCCCTCACGAGGAAGGTGATGGAGATGAAAACAGTAATGGAATTCAAAAATGTGTGGGATAAACAAAAAAATCTTTAAGGAATGGACCAGAGAAGCTTAGTGTGATAAGGAAGCAAAACAGCTCATTAGGAAGCAAAGCTAGTACTGAGCATTCTTTTACAGTCTGTGGCATATAAAAACTAGGGGCCAGTATTCTGACCTGAGCAGAAGGGAAGGCTTTGGAAGTTATAAAGTGACCTATGGAGAAGGAGCACAACTGGGAATACAGTAAGCATCTATGTGAACTGGAAAACTGACTCAAGATGAGTATGAGTTTCCTATTTATTGGTATGGACAATTGTACCTGGCTGTCCAGGATTAGAACTCAGTGAGAGCATGGTGTACTTCCCTTACCTCCCAAAACTGGTAAGTATGGGATAAGGATGTAAAAAGAATTGAAGTGGTGCAAAGAAAAGCTACAAAAATGGTATTGGATTTGCGTTACAAGATGTATGAGGAGAGACTTGCTGACCTGAACATGTATACTCTGGAGGAAAGGAGAAACAGGGGTGATATGATACAGACGTTCAAATATTTGAAAGGTATTAATCCGCAAATGAACCTTTTCCGTAGATGGGAAGGCGGTAGAACTAGAGGACATGAAATGAGATTGAAGGGGAGCAGACTCAAGAAAAATGTCAGGAAGTATTTTTTCACGAAGAGAGTGGTGGATACTTGGAATGCCCTCCCGCGGGAGGTGGTGGAGATGAAAATGGTAATGGAATTCAAAAATTCGTGGGATAAACATAAAGGAATCCTGTTCAGAAGGAATGAATCTTCAGAAGCTTAGCGGAGATTGGGTGGTGGGAGGCGGGGCTAGTGGTTGGGAGGAGGGGCTAGTGCTGGGCAGATTTCTACGGTCTGTGCCCTGAAAATGGCAGATACAAATCAAAGTCAGGTATACACATAAAGTAGCACATATGAGTTTATCTTGTTTGGCAGACTGGATGGACTGTACAGATCTTTCTCTGCCGTCATCTACTATATCATGCAATATAGTCAGTTAGTAGCAATATTCAGTGCTGGGTTTAACGGTGAAATAGGACCATATCTGCTAGGAACTTAATCAGTTAGCGTTGAATGCCATCTAAACTGGTTAATGCTAATCGCTGGATATGGCACAGCATTGAATTTCCGGTTCAGCGTCGGCAGTGGGCTTTCACCGCACTGCTCACTGCCAGTTGAGATATTTATTTATTACATTTATATCCCCCTTTTATCCAAGGCAGATAACAATATTCACATATATAATTTTACATAGATGTCACATACATAGTTTTAGCTAGGTGGCAGTTACAGTTATATGGAGAGGACACGTGGAGGGGCATAATTGAAAGGGGCACCCAAGTTTTCCAGAGGACATCCTTGCAGGATATCCTGGCAAAGGGGCAGGGAATCCCATATTGTCGAAACTAGATGGGCATCCATCTTTCATTTTGATAATACGGTCGGAGACGCCCAAATCGCAAAACTTAGGTCGACCTTAGATATAGTCATCCCCAATTTTCGGTGATAATGGAAACTGAGGACACCCATCTCAGAAACAACCAAATCCAAGCCCCTTGGTCATGGGAGAAGCCAGCATTGGTAGTGTACTGCTCCCCCTGACATGCCAAGATACCAACCGGGTACCCTAGGGGGCACTGTAGGGGAATTCAGAAATTGCTCACTGCTGCCTAGCTCCCTTACCATGTGTGCTGAGTCCCCCAAACCCCCAACCCCCCCCCCCAAACCCCACTCCCCACAACTGTACACCACTACCATAGCCCTTATGGGTGAAGGGGGGCACCTACATGTGAATACAGTGGGTTTGTGGTGGGTTTTGAAGGGCTCACATTTACCATCACAAGTGTAACAGGTGGGGGGGGGGGGGGACCTGGGTCCGCCTGCCTGAAATGCACTGCAGTACCCATTAAAACTGCTCCAGGGACCTGCATACTGCTATCATGGAGCCGGTTATGATATTTGAGGCTGGCATAGAGACTGGAAAAAAATACTTTAAAATTTTTTTTGAGGGTGGAAGGGAGTTAGTGAGCACTGGGGGAGTAAGGGGAGGTCATCCCCAATTCCCTCCGGTGGTCATATGGTCATTTGGGCACATTTTTGTGCCTTGGTCATAAGAAAAAAAGGACCAGGTAAAGTCGTCCAAGCGTTCATCAGGGATACCCTTCTTTTTTCCATTATCGGTCGAGGACGCCCATGTGTTAGGCACGCCCCAGTCCCGCCTTCACTACACCTCCGACACGCCCCCGTGAAGTTTGGTCGTCCCTGCGATGGAAAGCAGTTGGGAACGTCCACAATCGGCTTTCAATTATACCGATTTGGACGACCCTGTGAGAAGGACGCCCATCTTCCGATTTATGTCGAAAGATGGGCATCCTTCTCTTTCGAAAATGAGCCCCTAAGTGGGTCCCAGGGCAGGAGCAATCCCAGGTACTACCACTAGGGGTCATCTTTGCTTGTAGTAATGAGCTGTTTTACATGCATGTACATGTTTTTCATCTCATTACTATGCACCACAAAGTGACTCAGTTATTGTTGTGTTATGGTAATCTAACTCAGGTTAATGCCCTTTAACACATATTAAGGGGCAAATAACATGACTTAGAGCTCTAATTTAGCTTGATAATTTCCCACATAAATAAGTGTATGGTATAATAAAGAACCACTTGAACTATTAGGATCACGCAACCTATCTAATTACTGGTCAGTTTAAATACTGTAGCATGATCAGTAGCAGAAGATGTAGAGAAGCATAATTTATCACTGCATGCTTAATATTTATAAGAATACTTTTAGACAGTGGCATAGTCAACAACCCATACAATTCTTACATACATGAAACGAGAATGCTGGTTATTTATCACTAAGTTTATGTAAGTTAGATTTAGCTAGAATTAACAAGGATTTGCCCTTCTTAACTTCCTTGTAAACACTTCTTATCTTTCTGTAGCTGATTTTCTGCAGAAAGGTTAAATTCATTCAATTTGCTTTTACTTATTGTTCTCTTTAAAAGTCTTCCTTCCTTCCTAACATTCAATTTGTTGCTACTGTGACCTTTTGCATATCCCCTCCGGCCTCCTCAGATCTAGCCATGTAATCAGTAGGCTCTTTGATGTTTGATTTCTATTGCATTTGTCATGCTCATTTTGTTTGCTAAAAGTCAGTCCAAGTAGCTTTTAATCATATTACCTTTTCAATAAACTATATCGAGAAAGTTTCAAAAACATGCAACTTCTTGGCTATTTCACATTTCTTATTCCTGCCAGATGGCAGGAAAATGGATATGTTCTCCACAATCTCTGCTGTTTCCTTTTTATTGGCTCTGAGTTATCTCCACAATCGTTGCTCGAATTGCCTTCCCATAATGCCTGGAAGGCCTGTAGCAATTTCCAATGATCCTTTCTTATAGGTTACATCTTTTATCTTAATCTGTACATTCTGTACGGAAGTCCTGGACTCTGGAAGGCAGTACCTGAGTTCTTGCCTTCTCTAAATATCCTGTACTTCTGACTGAAATCTGTCGGAATAATTTAATATGCAAATCATTTTCAAGCCAAGACTGAATTACCCTTGTATCCGATGTTCTCATTCAGTTCAAGGTCTGCACTACAGACCCAATTGTGAGATCCTTAAAAAAAAAAAGAAAAAGAAATTGCTAATGTTTCCATCTGAATTTTCCCCTCTTTTGTCTCTTGTTTTCCTTCTCTCTCTGTTATTCTTACGCTTTAATTTTCTTCATTTCTTTGGGAGTTGCAATTGTTTCTCTGTTCAAGCATTCATTCAAACCAGTATATTGTGTATTATAATACACTGCTCAATTTGCTGCTTGAAGAGTTATCCTTCCTATTGTGAAATCCAGATGCAGCATCCTACAATTTAAATTCATCTTCAACACTGTTCATTATCATATGTACCATTCCTACTGTTTTGATATAAAGAAAAGGGAGAGAACCCCAATTCATGAGTATCATAAACAGGCTTGCTTTTCAAAATAACCAACATATGAGAGTTAAACAATAAGCTAGTATCACTGAAGGCAGACAAATATATTCATTGCAGATATTCTGAAAATCAGACCTGCACCCACACATCAACACTAGTGGTTTTTCTTTTCCCGATCTTGCTATATAGATTGCAGTGTTGTTTCCACACTGATTTGGCATACTAAACACTCTGCTTTAAAGTAATGCAATATAATATAAAATGATTTAGGCCAGCTATGAGAAAATTATCTGAGAACGAGGGAATAAGAATGCTCACTAGTGACATGCTGGTGGTTTTTACAGTGGTTTGAGCTTTTATCCAGTGGATGAGGTCACTGTCCTTGGAGTAATGTTTAATGCAGTAGTTTAGGAATCAGAGAAACTAGATTTGATTCCCACTGCAGTTCTTTCTGACTCTGGGCAGGTCACTTACCCCTAATTTTTTATATTTTACTTCTGTGCTTCTTTCCATAATCCTGTGCTCTCTGATCTTTCATCTTCTAGAGATAGTCAGAAAACTAAGAATTTTAAAGCATAGAGCCCCATTTTAGGTAGAATATAGAGGAGTGTGGTAGCCAATGTGGTATATATCATTCAGTGTAAAAAAATGTAACGAAGGATGCTATATTGGAGAAACAGGCCAGATGCTTAAGACAAGATTCAATTTACATAGACATCACATGAACAATACAGCCAGTAGGGCCCCCACCCCGGTGGGACAGCACTTCACAGAACCAGGACACTGTACCAGTGATTTCACAGTGAGAATACTGAAAGGTAACTTTAAAACCATACACGAACGTAAGACCTTTGAAGTCAGAATGATTGAATATTTTAACACCCAACAGAAAGGACTTAACAAGGATCTGGAGTTCCTAGCCCATTATAAACCATAAAGCTGTATGTCTCTGTTGATCACCCCACCCCTCACCTATCCACACCCATCCTGTTAGAATATCAATGATATACTTTGATGTCCCCATGCACACCTCCGACCCACCCCCATCCTCCCACCCTGTCAGACTGTCATAGTAATGCTTGAATGTTTTCACTTATATACACTGTCAGCTAGCACATTTGCTTATTTCCGATCTGACGAAGAAGGGCAACCTTCGAAAGCTAATCAAGAAATGTATTAAGTTATGTCCAATAAAAAAGGTATCATCTTATTTTCTTTTCCATGTTTTATTTTGTTTGATTTCTATTGATAACCAGGTAGAATATAGAAAACGGAGTTGAAACGTCCAGGCTGGGGCATGTATACTTCTGGAAGTATTTTAGAACATGAACTGCTGATGTAGAGTCTGTTCTAATCTACATTTAGGAATGGATGTGTATGCACTGGTTATGGGTGACGGGAGCATCCATTTTAGAAAGATGAAAGGGCTCTATATTCAAAGCTTGCTTGAGGCTAACTGGCAGTATTCAGTGGCACTTAACCAGACAGTGCTACTAAATATTACCACTAAATGGCTATCCCCTTACTGGCGAAGTTAGGGGTGGGCCAGGGGAAGAGCATTACCTTAGCGCTGGTATTCAGACTGCTAACCGACAAGGTAAGTGCATAAAGTTAGGACAGAAAACAGTGTGTCCTAACTTTATGCATCAAGTTTAAGCAGGCACCAGATTGAATATCAGCCGGTGTGCAGTTAAGTTCACCTCAGATCTTGCGGGCCCCCTCCCAATTCCCCCTCCCAATCCCCAAAGAAAATAGAAAGCTGATCAAGCTCCCTTAGCTCTGTAAACCCCCCGGGCCTACCTAGGGATGACTATGGTGGTCTAGAGGGAAATTGGACAGGATTGATGCCCACTTGCTCCTGCCCAGCACTGTCTCTTCTTAAAAATGGCTGCCGTGATCTTTAGCAGCAGCCTCATAGTACCGTGAAGTTGCCACCAGATATCATGACAGCCATTTTCAAGAGGATACAGCACCAGGCAGTAGTGAGTGGGCATCACTCATTCACAATCTCCGTTTAGACTACCAGGGACATCTCCAGGTAGGTCCTGGGGGCCTATGGAGATGAAGGGTCTGGGGAAGCTTCCTATTTTCTTTGGGGGGGGGGGGGGGGTCCTGGCCGATATCCAGCCAGGGCCCATAGAGTTGTCATATGAGACCTCATCTGAATATTGTCAGGGCCTGCATAAACCCCAGTGGCCACCAAAGGGACAATTAGGTCCGAATATTCAGTACCGGTGGCCACACATTGCCACCAGCACTGAACATCTGGGGTAATTTAGTCAGTGATGGTCAACGCTTAAAAAGAAATGCTGATAACTGCCAGCTGAATATTGACCTGAACATGGATAGCATCAGCAAAGGCAACATGGCTATATAGATGTCTATATGTTGTCATAGAAAAACATTCCTATTTAAAGGAAGATGTTTAGCGTGGCTGAGCCAAGCCCATGATAAAGGTATTAAAGGGTTAAGGGCTATAAAAGGTGAGGGTGAGTAACTGGGGAGTCTAGTGCTGGAGGTGATTCTGATTGGAGCTGGTGGCTATTGCCTGCAATTTATGACTCTATAGTGAGCTGAAAAACAATTTAATGAACATGCCTCTGCCCTTGATATTCAAACAATATCCTATTGCTGGAAAGGAGGAAAAGACCTCAAAAGTCCTCGCTAGGTGGTAAGCTTAAATACATATCTGCCTGCATCAATAGGAGTTGCTTTGGATTGAAAGGTTGGTAGGAAGCTCTGTGGAGACTTGTATTTTTTCTAGTAAGGAGCCAGGAGGAGGACTGTTTTTGACCTGGCTGTTTCTTACTTTTATTTTGCCTGTCTAATTTTTACTTTGTGGTGAGTGAGCAGGTTTTTTTGTTTGCTTGTTTTTGTGGCTGTGAGTGTGCTGGCTCCGATTCTTCTTGCTTCGGGGGTGTTTTTACGGCAGCATTTCAGGTCACTGAGAGGTGTACTCCTGTATGTGGGTCCTCTGGGCTTGCTTTTTTTTTTTTTTGCATCACAGCTTTGCAGCCTGACTTATTTGCTCCCAGTCCTGTGCTGTTGACACAATTTTTTCGGTCAGCACGGTTTGTGCTGCGGGGGCTTGGTGAGGAGCGTGGTATTATGTAGTAGCTGTGAGCTGCCTGTCTGTTCTCATGGTGCCATCAAAACCCAGCCGTCGCGTTCCCAGTGGTAAGCATAGTGTGCGTAGGAGGGGGGTTGGAAAACGCCTGGTTCATTGGCTGGTGTGTTTCTCTGAGGATGTGGAGCCTATGTCAGACACTTCCTGCTGTCCACAGCCGTGAAAGCGGAAAGTTTATTTGGACTTTGTTGAAATTAAAAAAAAAACATTTTGGGAGGTATTTTAGCCTATGATGACTTCTATGATTGATCGACTCTGTTGGCAAGAAGGAGTCTATTGATAGAAAAATTGATAGAAATAGATACAAATTGATAAGAATATTAATTCAGTAGTATTCATTGGAAGAGGATTACTTCTGAGTTGTACCAAACTCAAAGCACCATTTATAGAATAGCATTTAGTGCTTAATATTTTCAGCACCATATGTAGAATCTAGTGTTTTTCTGAGTGAGCATAGGTATAAAGTTCGGGGGGAGGATCAGTAGAGAGCACAAGTGTATGTGTTTTATTATAAACTACTGAACCTAACACCTACTTGAAGAATATTTGCACAGACATTTACACCACAGCAACTTGTCTTTATAAAATAGGCTTAACATAAGCATCTTAAAAGGCACTTTAACTAGATGCTTCTTTATAAAATTGCCTCCTAAACATAGAAGTTAGATGCCCAAACACTTTACACAAATAGAAGGTATCAATTGAAATATTTAGCTTGGACATTCCAAGTTATTCAGTGGCAGTGCATAAATTGATAGTACTAGTGAAAATACATAGGGGTCCTTTTATTAAGGTATGCTGAAAAATGGGCTGCGCTAGTGTAGGTGCATGTTTTGGGTGTACACAGATCCATATTTCAGCACGCCTGTAAAAAAGGGCTTTTTAAAATTTTTGCCAAAAATGGACACACGGCAAAATAAAAATAGGTGCATGTCCATTTTAGGTCTGAGACCTTACCGCCAGTCATTGACTTAGCGGCAAAGTCTCTCATGTTAACCATGCGGTAATCACCTTTGCATGTCAAGTCAGAGTTACTACCCAATTTTCGCCGCGTGCTAATAAATAAGATTTATTTTCAAGCGCACGTAGCAGATGTGTGTCAAAAATGAAATTACTGCACGGGCCACACGGTAAGCCAGGTGGTAACTCCAAATTGACACACAGGCGCGCGTAGGTGCCTACGCTGGTTAGCAAAAGGGTCCCATAGTATTTGAAGCCATCTAAGTGAGTCCTTTCAAATATTTACCTTATCATGTTTTGTTGTTTAGACATCATATCTTTCACTAGAAAACTGATTTGTTTTATCATGCTAAAATGATTAGCTGGTTGGATGGCTTATTCTCTGAGCAGCAGGAGAAAGAATTGTGTTTTCTTTTAGCATAATGAAGTTGTCATGAACAATAAGAATCACTTCATATTTTCTGATTAGGATAAGTTCCTCTGGCTTGATGTAGAAAGTGATATCTACCACCTTCCAGTCTGTATACAGCATCAAGCAATGTTAACAATATGTTTGTTTATATTTATTTGGGATTTAATATACCATCTTTCATTTAACATAACAAGGTGATGTTCAATTAAAAGTGACAAAATAGAAAGGAACTCCACAGAGAGATCAGATACTGTAGCTTAGCAATGAGAAACACAGCAATGGCAATTTGCTAGCTGCATATTTCCCATCTGAGGTCACATCTCCATACACCTGGTAAGCAAATGGGTTTTAAGAATGATCTTATACTTAGTATACAAGATTTAAGTTATGGTTGAGGAGGTAGTGAATTCCATAATGATAGGCCATGGAAGTAAAATACACCATACCTTGTAGATTCAAGATGTGCTGAATTGGCAGGAGAAATGAATGATCAAAAAATACAGAAAGAACGAAGAAAGTCCTTTCCTATAATGATTGTAGTTATTTTCCTTTGATAATTTTCCTAGTTATGTACACTGCTTTGATTTTCCCTTAAGAAAGGCGGTATATCAAGTTTCCTATTAAATATTATGTACTACTGTATGGGGCTCATTTTCAAAGTGGCATAAAGCAAAACGTCCAAATCAGTATTTTCAAAACCCATTTTCCAGACGTTTTTCTATACTATTCGTCTGCAGTGTGTCCAAATCTCAAGGGGATGTGTCAGGGACGTGTTAAGAGTGAGATATGGGTGTTCTTAAGACCTGAATGTTTTTGTTTTGTTCCATTATGGCTGAAAAACGTCCAGGACTAAAACTAAGATGTTTTGATCTAGATGTGTTTTAATAACAACGAAGCCACAAAACAAGTGTCCAAAATGACCAGATAACCACTGGAGAAATAAAAGAATGACTCCTCCTTACTCCCCCAGTGGTCACTGACCTCCTCCCACCCCCCAAAGATGTAAAAGAAACAGTACATACCAGCCACTTTGACAGCCTCAGATGTTATAGCCATTCCTATTAGAGCAGCAAGCAGCTCTCTGAAATAGCCTAGTGGTCGGTGCAGTACTCTGTGGCGAATGGGACCCAGGCCAATAATCCACTCTTAACTATTACACTTGTGGTAGAAAGTGTGAGCCCTCCAAAATCACCAAAAACCTGCTGTACTCAGATATAGGTAACACCTGCAGGCAAAAGGGCTATTGTGGTAGTGTGCAGTAGGTTTTTGGTAGGTTTTGAAGGGCTCACTATACAGTGCAAGGGGGAAATGGTAAGATGAGTACCTGGGAGCTTATAGGTGAAGTTCACTGCAGTGCCTCCTATAGTGCTCCACTGCTGTGCTGGGATGTCTGTATGACCAGTCTACTAAGAATGCTAGCTCCTTCTACATTCCAATGACTTGATTTTGTGCATTTTTCACTTAGACTTTTTTTTTTAAGGACCAAAAAAGATAAATGCACAGAGCACAAAAACCTCTAGCAAGTGGCCATTAAAAAAAAAAAAAGATAGATGTTTTGCTGGTTTGAAAATGGCTATATTTGCTATTCAGATTTGGACATTCTGTGCATGCAATTAAGGCATATTCCTTTTAGTGCACATAACTTATCTGGTTAACCAGCCAATCAGCGCTGATAATTGGATGTTAACAAGCCATTATTGGCACTAATTGGGAATATTCCAGAAACATATTCTATGAGGTAATCTGCAAAAAGTCTACCATGCGGATCTGAAAAAGGGGCATGCTGAGGGGTGTGGCATGGGCATTTTAAAGTTCTATACGTCTGGTTACAAAATGTAGTGTTCCATATGGAAATTTAGACACTGGCATTTACACCAAGTTTTTCTTGGCATAAATGGCCACATCCACCAGAACGATGCAGATCCTGGCTTTAGGTGCTAGTCTATTTATGAGTCATTGGACTTAGACTTTCTCGTGAAAAGACTACCTTTCCTATGGACTAACCTATTCCTGTAACTTGGGGTTCTGGGATATTAACTTTTTGCCAACAATGTTTTTCACTTCCTCAGAACAATCCAACATAGACATTTGTCTAGGTTGATGGGAAGAGCTGGGTGTGGCTCTCAATTTGAGGGAGGGCTTCCAGATCACAGCTAACCAGACAATCTATACTGTGCTGAATGGTGTCCCATTAAGAATAAACCTAAACACTGCCTATGTAGTGTGCTGTAATGGCTAGTTCACTGACTTTTGATGCTACAGAATGGGGTTCAAGTCTGGCTGTAACATCGATGTCTGATACATAAACATTTTGACCAACCATACTTTTCACTTCTTCTTCTCTCAGTTGATGGGATGAACTGGGTGTGGGTCTCAATATGAGGTGGTCTTCCAGGACACAGCTGGCCAGACAATCCCTACCGTACTGAAAGGTGTCCTGGCAATAATAAGCCTAAAATCTGTCTTTGTAATGTTGTCTAATGGCAGCACCAACCTTTGATGCCACACAGTAAGATTCAAGTCCCACTGTAGTGACTGATCAACATACACATCTTAACCAAGTCAGCTGGCTAGAATAATGGAGAGAGAGATTTTGCTTTGGTGAACAGACCTATCCAGGGGTGGACTGACAGTGAGCTAGGCCCCAGGAACACAAAGGGACATGGTTCCCTCACTGCCTACAAAAAAAGGAAGAAACTAGATGGAAGCTAGGGGAAAGTGGGCCCCTACTACCATGGGCCCTCAGGTGCTGCCTTATTGTCTCAATGGTAAGTCTTCCCATGGAGTACTTTGTGTTTGAGAAATCCCAGACTGTTTACTGTGTCTTCTGGAAACAGCCCTGTGAGAGATGTCCAAGAGAACCATCTGTGGTCAGGTGTGCAATATTGATGCCTTGTGTTTGTATGGATACAAGGCGTGAGGTTGAATGGGAGAGGGAGTTGGTGTTGTTGGCATGTGATAGACGTCATAAAGTATGTTTTTTTCCAGAAAATGTTATACTGGTAATCTAACCCTTTGACCTAAACACGCCGATCTTGAAAAACATCTTCAGTTGACAGAGAGAGTAGGGCACATAGTAGATGAGATAGGGTATATATTAGAACAGTTGGCTTCTCATGCTTAAAATCAGAACAGTGATACACCCAGACCACTGCCCTGTGTACCCTTTATCATGTGGTTACTGTAATGGTACTGCTGGGAGGCTCTGGGCCCATAGGTACACCCTGTCTCCCCATAGCTTCCAAGTTACCCATTCCAGGAGAGAAACTCTTTTGGCCAGTCCAAGATTTCTCCCAACATCATCCTGGTACATTATCAGGCTCATTTTTGAAAGAGAAGGATGCCCATCTTTCGACACAAATCAGAAGATGGGCGTCCTCACAGGGTCGCCCAAATCAGCATAATCGAAAGCCAATTTTGGGCGTCCCCAACTGCTTTCCGTCACGGGGATGACCAAAATTCACGGGGGCGTGTCAGAGGCGTAGCAAAGGCGGGACTTGGGCGTGCCTAACACATGGGCATCCTCGACCCATAATGGAAAAAAAAGGGTGTCCCTGATGAGCACTTGGACGACTTTACCTGGTCCTGTTTTTCTTATGAACAAGCCACAAAAAGGTGCCTGAACTGATCAGATGACCATCGGAGAGAATCAGGGATCACCTCAAATATTTTGTGCCAGCCTCTATTCCAGCCTCAAATGTCATACTTAGGACCATTACAGCAGTATGCAGGTCCCTGGAGCAGTTTTAGTGAGTGCAGTGCACTTCAGGCAGGTGGACCCAGGCCCATCCCGCCCCTACCTGTTACACTTGTGGTGGTAAATGTGAGCCTTCCAAAACCCACTCTACCCACATCTAGGTGCACCCCTTTACCCGTAAGGGCTATGGTAGTGGTGTACAGTTGTAGGTAGTGAGTTTTTTTGGAGGGGGGTTGGGGGGCTCAGCACAAAAAGTAAGGAAGCTATGGACCTTGAAGCAATATCTGAAGTCCATTGCAGTGCCCCTTAGGGTGCCCGGTTGGTGTCCTGGCATGTCAGGGGCACCAGTGCACTATGAATGCTGGCTCCTCCCATGACCAAATGGCTTGCATTTGGCCATTTCTGAGATGGGCGTCCTTGGTTTCCATTATCGCCGAAAATCAGAAATGACCAAGTCTACGGACTATCATTTCTAAGGATGACATAAATATCAAGATTTGGGCATCCCCAACCATATTATCAAAACGAAAGATGGACGTCCATCTTGTTTCTCTAATACGGGTTTCCCCGCCCCTCCACCGGGACGTTTTACGAGGACGTCCTCAGCAAAACTTGGGTGTCCCTTTCAATTATGCCCCTCCATGGGACCTGCAGCACTGATTGCAATGGTAGAATCATAGACTACAAACAAATCATGGACTACAAACACTACACTGCTTCCGGATATAAATGTAACATGAGAACTGGCCAAAAACTCTCCCTCTTGAAATGGGTTATGTAATGACCCTTTGCCTGGGTGCTTCTGGGTCCAGTATCTTATTGGGCTGAAGCCCCCAAGAATGGAAGACTCCGTCGGACCCTTGCTCACTCACTCACTTGGTGCACGGTGCCTCTACCTGTGGAATGAAGTGTTAGTGGGTGGGATGACCCACTTCTCCTCCTGGAAACTCAAAGTTAAGGTCCAAATCTCTGTGGGAAACACGGCTGGCAGTTAAGATAGGGTGTCTGTAGGAGACAGCTCTACACCTTTTAATCCAAATGACCACTCCGCAGTCAGCAGCTTAAAGTTCAAACAGTTCATTCATCAACTTCAAACTACGGGGACATCCAACTATATGAACTCTTTATCAAATAGTACATTCTTTAAAAATCCTTTCTCTGGTATTCCCCCAGTGGAACTCCTGTAGTCTCCTTCCCTTAGGATATATCTTACAAGGCACCCTCAAACAGGGCTATTTATACTTTTTAAAGCTCTAGTACAGACCCAGCATGCCTTGGTAGCTTCAACTAGCCGTGTCTTCTAGGAAGGGGGAGGGGAGGAAGAGAACACCTTTCAGCTGCTGTGAGGGGGGAACGCCTGGGAGGAGTCAATGGAGGGAGCATCAGGGTCAGCATCACAGCATCAGACCCGTTGTAGGGAGGAGGAGAAACCTGAAAGAAGAAAAGCACTGTGGAGGCAATGCACCCGGCACCCATGCAGATTTGGTACTGATGACGGTAAGACTAGAAGCAAAGCTTAATTCAATTTTAACATTTATGTTCTATGGGCTAGGTGATGTCATGGGCTCTTTAGCACCAATACCCTGGACCAGAGCTTCACCTAGTCCATAGGCCCAACTGACCCTGACTTTTCTTAGCTTTCTCTACCACATGTCCGCATTTTTTGTGGCACAGAGGTCCATAGTTTGGAAACAGGCTTGCAACTGTGGAGGACATGGATGGAACATCTATAGCTTATGCAGTTAACTACAGAACTTTTCTGAACTAAAAATAGATAGTGATGCTTCTTGTGGCTTTTGGTATTGAGTCCCACCATTTGGAGGCCAGGTAGCTAAATCCTGCTGAATAGATGGTTTTGTAGGTTATGTTTCTGCAGCTGGGTAGATGAAAAAGTAAGTAGCTCCTGGTTTCCGGGCTTGCATTTCTTGGGGATAGTTCTATCAAATCTAGCATATATTCAGGTGCTATTCCAAATAGTATCTTAAAACAAGTGTGCAAGCTTTGAAGAGTAGACGTGCCTTGATTGGCAACCAGTGTAGTGTTGTGAGCAGTAAGCTAGCTCTTCCATGTTTTGACTTCTTGAATATCAGTCTTGCTGCCATGTTTTGAACAGTCTGCAATGATTTTAGTGTGATTTCCTTGCACCTTACATATACTGTATTACAGTAGTCTACTTGTGATAGTATTGTCGATTTTACCATTGCTAGGAATAATTGTCTGGAAAAATAATCTCTTATCCTTCTCAGTTTCCATAGTGTTCTGAAGCATTTTGACATTACTGCTGATATCTGACTGTCCATGGATAAATGTTTGTCGAGAATAATTCCCAGTATTTTTAGTTTAGTTTTGATTTTATGTTTGATGGTTGATTGTGAAATTTTGGTGAGATGTGGGGTTGTGCAGGCTGGCTAAAACTAGGAATTTGGTTTTGTCTCTGTTTAGTTTGAGTTTGAAAGTAGTTGCCCATTCTTCCATGAGGTCCAGTCCTTTTTTAACGTTGTCCAGTAGTTCTGTGATATTGTTGTCGAAAGGTATATAGTTTGTGAGATCCTATGCAAATATGAATGGGTTGAGACCCATTAGTTCCAGTTTTTTAGTATTGCCATCATTATGTTGAATAGTATTGGTGATAGTGGGGAACCCTGTGGTACCCCACACTCAAAGATCCAAGAGGTTGATGTCTGGTTAGACATTTTTAAATTTGTAGGAACTGGACTTTAGGAAGCTGTTGAACCATGTTGCCACTGCTTCGCTGATTCCCATGTTGTCGAGCAGAGTCATTAATGTTGTGTGGTCTACTAGGTTGAATGCACTTGACATATTGACTTTACTGTGTTTATTTTGGGTGTTTTGAAGGAAGACCAGTTTCTGTCTACAATGGTGTGAATGTCATTGGTTTCACATTCTTGAAAGAGGTCTATGATTGATGCTTGTGATTTTGCAATGCTTGATCTTGTGTTTGATATTTTGTATCTAAAATGTTGTGCAAGCTTATCTGCAGTTGATGGTGTTTCAGTTGATGCCAGTATCTCTTGAGGTTTCATTAGTTCATGAGTTTTAAAATGTTTTTCTTATTAATCTGTTCTGGGTTCGTATATGTGCTATAGCATTCTGCTTTAGCTTTCTTTATATTATTTGTATATGTTCTTATAGCTTTTATTCATGTGGTTCTGGTAATGTATGTTTTGTTTTTGGCCCATGTTCTTTCAAGTTTCCTACACACAGTTTTTTCATGTGTAGTAACTCATCATTAAACCAGGGACGTGGTTGTTTTTTATTTCTTATTTTTATTTTGAGTAGTGCTATCTTGTTTAGTGTGCTTTTATTTGCTTCATCCCATTTCTCATGAAGTGTTTGTCCTTGGGTGAGATGTTTCTGTGCTCATTCATCACTGTTGTCCAGGAGATATTGTTGTTCATCTTCCATCTGGTTGTGTATGTGTGTGATGTTCTTGGTACCCTTTTCTTACCATTCTCTTTCCATTGTAATATAAGGATAAGCTTGCTGTGATCTTACCATAATACTTATTCCCATTTATGGTTTTCTAGTTTGTGATTGTTGTTCGCTGAGAATCTGTGAGCTAGTATGTCTAGTAGGTGGCCTTTTGTGTGAGATGAGATGCCTTGTGTGTTTTGAAGTTCCATTGGTTTTTCAAGTTCATTATGGTTCTGGTGTTGGTGTCATTTTGTTTTTCTAGGTAACCAAGTGATATAGGGTATATAAGTAAATGACCTGGGTATATCATTGTTCCGTTTTTAAGCAGGATTCTGTGTTAGTATACCTGTTTGGCTGTTTTGTTGTCTGCCTCCAACCATTTGCTGAGCTACACTAACTCTCTCGCAAGTTCTGTTTAATGTGATTGTGGAAGGCCAAGAAAGGCCTCCCAAACTCCTCCTCATTCTATCATTCTGTAGTATTATGCTAGAAGAGAGACTGGGCCCGTACTCTTCATAGTGCTCAGGAAACCTGTGTCTTAGCACCTTGATATCAGATAGGGCAGCCATATAAACATAAAAACACAGGACACCCATAGAAACTCCAAACAATATTCTGTTCCACTCCCATTCTGCCATATAGTCAAATAAGCAATACAAATTAGCATAATGACCCCATGTTTCCCCCTCCCCTTCCTCCTCGAGTCCTTTCTTACTGCTACTGTCTCCTGCCGCACACCAGCCTGATCTTGACCAATGGCTGAGCAGGACCTGCTGTTCAGTGATCTGTTTTCCCAATGCTCTCTCCCTCTTCTGCTCCTGGTACCTACTCAGAGTGGCCCAGAACTTACGCATGGACATGTGGCGGCATTATCTTTATGCAATTCTTCCTCCCCTGCTGGTGGTTCCTGCTCCAGATCATCTTCCTGCTCCCATGCCTTCATGCCCGTGTCTCCAATACTGTCCTCATCTGCCTTCAGAATCAGAATGCTGGCATCTCCTGCCACTGCTGCACTGGACCATAGAGATGGGGTGCATGCTGTGAAAAGTTTTATGTGGGAATGTCAAACCCACAGTATTGACAAGGTGAGATATGGGGGGTGGGGAGGTTATGAAGTAGCCTCATGGCCAGGACTCTGGCTGAGGAGCCATGGGAAGAGATTTTGATTTCTACCTTATCCACTGCTCACTCACTGACTTAACCCTGTACAGCTTGAGTGATTGCTAGACAAAGATAGTTTATCAGGGACAGAAAGAGAATTGTTCCAAACTACTACTACTATGGCTGTCACATCTTTGTAACCTGTACCCTGTATCATGGAACCTTTGAGAGTGTTTTTTCAGGTTCAACCAGACATTTGGATCCCTTTTCTGGCTGGGGCCGGTGGGATCATGATGTGTGCGGAGCATCATTGTTTTGTTCCCAAGCTGTATTCAGTGCTGGTATACCAGCTGGCCTGTAATTTTTTCAGCCTCACACAATGTGCTGACATTTACATACTGTGTTATCTTGTATCAATGCCTGTTCTGTTTAACTTGATTGTGGAAGGCCAATAAAGGGCTCAATACCTCTTACTCATTCTAGTATTCTGTGTTAATATGCTTTAGGAGGACACAGGCCTTAGACAGAGCCCATTGAGATCAGGTCTTGCAGCTAAGAGATGACACAAGTTCACACCATCCCTTGCAGCAGGATGTATTGCACATAACATCCCAATTGCTAGTCATCTCAGAATATTGATATCAGATAGGGCAGCCATAGGCATTGAGATGAAAACACTGGTCACCCATACAAACTTCCAATATAAAATATTTATTTAAAAAAATTAAATATGTTTTTCAATTGACATAAAAAAGGAGTACGAAAATATAATTGTATAAGAAAATAAAATGTTGGTATATTTATATTAAAAGAAATTAAAAGTTATAAAAGTTAGATTGTAAGCTCCTTTGAGCAGGGACCGTCCTTCTTTGTTTATTTTGTACAGCGCTGCGTAACCCTAGTAGCGCCCTAGAAATGTTAAGTAGTAGTAGTAAGTAGTTATAAAATAGGCTTTCCAAAAAAAAAAAGTATTTACAAAGGGGCTAGGGAAAAAATGTAAGACACCAAAAAAGGGGGTAAAATCAACAATAAACTAAAAGGGTGAGGTAAAGGGAGAGGATCACTGCGGGCAGGGGGAGGGAGGCCCCCCCAAGAACTCCTGGAGCAGCCTCGGGGAGGGGAGGAACAGACTTTAGCCAAGTGAGCCAGACCACCTTCCATGTGCCTTAGACATTGCTCAATGGCCTCAAACCTCACCTCCATCCTCTCCAATACAGGCAGAGTTCCAGGGGCAGGTGCAGAGCGATACAGCTGTACCTGCCCTTGGAACTGGTTGAGCCTCAGCTCCCTGTACTGGAGAGGAGGAGGGTTGAGGCAGCAGGCCATTGCCTTCTCCTAGAGAGGTGGTCAACCCCTCCTGAGACTGGTCCTGCTGCTTCTGGGGTAGCACAGTGGATCCAGGAGGTGCTGGTGAGAGGGGGGGATAGTGGTTATGGGGGCATGAAGTGTCTGCCTCAATCACTTCCTCTCCATCATCCTCTCCTTCATATTCCTCTACACTCTTCTCATACTCTTCATTTACAGCCTCCCCCTCCAGCTCCTCCTCTTCCTAACTCTGAATACCCTGGCCCTGCTGCAGTACATCCATGGGGTGGTACAGCTGGTGGCTGAGCTACAGCAGTGGGAAACATAGACATTTGAGTATGACATATTCTAAAGTGGGGATTGAAGTTTGAGAGTTCACCATGGGGGTTAGAGAACAACCTTTGCCAATTGGTTAGACCTTGGCACCTAGTGGCTGCCATAGAGATGCGCGAGAAGTGGAAAGGGCCATATGATACTAAAGTGTTACCTGCCTCAGCACAGAAGTCCTAAAGCACCCCCTGGAAGAAGTGGCAGCCATGTTGGCGCAGGTACCTGTCCCTATTTCGCAGGTCTTCCATCTGTATGGAGACAAGGGGAGGGGAAAGGAAAGGGAAGTTGAGTACGTGACTGATTTTTCATATAGCTATTTAACATGACTTGCCATCTCCTGCCTCCATCTCTGTTTCATGTGTAGCATGCCATGGACGATATCTGTAGAAATGTGTCATGGCATGGATAGAGAGGCTGTTGTGATAGTCTGCATTGAAGCTCACAGTATTAGCAGAGTATATAAAACTAATTTGTGTTATAATTTGGCAAACATACAATTGTACAAGAACTTGCTGCCCTCCTAGTGGATCAGCGATTCTACCAGACACATAGCAGATGTGGTGGCTTGCAGGAGGTGGCCAAGTAGTTAGAACAATTCTTTGTTGGGTGGCAAGTTCAAATCCCTGTACTGGCTGCCTGAGCTGCTTTGATTTTGTACTTTCTTCCTCGGGGGACCCAGGCTTTCCCAATCTAAGAAGTATTACTGCACAGGCAAGATGGTGGCAAAGTCACCAGGCATATCATTCTGGAGTCATTCCCCGCCCAACGGACCCGTTTCGCCGGAGGAGCTTTTTCAGGGGTAAAAAGGACGCCCAATCCAAGAATACTGCTGAAGTGGCCAATCATGAAGTCCTAAAAAAACAACACATGATTGTTGGTGGAGGTATACATTGTACTTATGAAGGCCTGAACCAAGCAGTTTCAGTGCTGCTAAGTATCTAATATCTAAGAATTAATGTACAGACGATGAGAAGTGGAAATTTCTCTTTTTTCTGTAAATTACAATGATATTAAGCAGGCCAGGTACCCCCACCTCTTTCCCCCACCTTCCTCTGACCAAGCAAGTGAAAGACAATGAGCGCCTGCCATTTGTTGTCCATTTGCTGTTTACATGAGTGTGTTTATTAGCCTTTGAGAGACTTTTAGGATGCAGATCAAAGGAAGTTCCAGGTGAAGGGGGCAGGGCTGACAGAGGAGAGAAAGAAAAATCCTTTAGTCAGGACAGGATAAGAAAATATTATTGCAGGTAACACCTTATTTCCTTCTCTGCCTAGAACAATTCAAACACTATCTCCCTGATCCCTGGAGTCAATAGCAATAGTTCTATTGACAAGAGAAACCTAACACCTCTATAGCAACAGGAAGCAGTAGTTAACTTTTGTCTCCTCTTTTAGAATAGGGGAAATACTAATTAAAGGTTTGAGAAATGTATGTATAAATGAATAGAAGAGGTCCAAAACATTTGCTTTTGTTTGCGCCTGTTCCTGCCGCCAGAGGAGTCCAATCAGGCCAGCAGTACTACGCAGACAAAACCCTCTCAACTGTTATCTTTTTAGAAACCAGACAGCTGGATTATGGACCATTTGCACTACAACAAATAAAAACAAAAAGAGAAAAAAACCAAGAGAAGCTTCCGTTGGGGGAAAAACACAAGTTTATTCTTTATCCAAAGATTTAGGATAAATAATAAGAAATAGTCATAGAAATAGTCTAGAATATGACAGAAATGAGAAATATATAGAAATGGAAATTACAATAGAAAGTGGGAGCAGGACATTCTTTCAAACTCCCTGGCTTGGGAGCCAAAAGAGATGTACACTGCCCAACCTCCTATATGGCAGAGGAATATTATATAGGGTTTCTTTTCCCTTACAAGACAAAAAGGGAGCACAAGGGGGAGGGGTTGTCACATCCCCTTAGTTAGCACCTTACAGTCAGTCAGGATCTCTAGTATCAATAAAATACACAGCATCTGTTTATATTTCCTTTTGAAGATGCATTTGGTCTGTTGTCCAAATGTTTTGGACCTCTTCTATTCATCTATACATACATTTCTCAAACCTTTAATTAGTATTTCCCCTATTCTAAAAGAGGAGACAAAAGTTAACTACTGCTTCCAGTTGCTATAGAGGTGTTAGGTTTCTCTTGTCAATAGAACTATTGCTATTGACTCCAGGGATCAGGGAGATAGTGTTTGAATTGTTCTAGGCAAAGAAGGAAATAAGGTGTTACCTGCAATAATATTTTCTTATCCTGTCCTGACTACAGGATTTCTCTTTCTCTCCTCTGTCAGCCCTGCCCCCTTCACCTGGAACTTCCTTTGATCTGCATCCTAAAAGTCTCTCAAAGGCTAATAAACACACTCATGTAAACAGCAAATGGACAACAAATGGCAGGCGCTCATTGTCTTTCACTTGCTTGGTCAGAGGAAGGTGGGGGAAAGAGGTGGGGGTACCTGGCCTGCTTAATATCATTGTAATTTACAGAAAAAAGAGAAATTTCCACTTCTCATCGTCTGTACATTAATTCTTAGATATTAGATACTTAGCAGCACTGAAACTGCTTGGTTCAGGCCTTCATAAGTACAATTTACACCTCCACCAACATCTATAACCATTCAATGTCTCACTTATCCTACAGGACTAATGGTTCAAAATGGGGCTCCTGCACAGGCACCGCAAACAGTCAGCTGCTTTTATGGGCTTTACAGCCCATTATGCGTCTATCCCAGCCCATAATCATAATCACAACAATCACTACCCTACCGACATGCCCCCTTGAAATTTTGCCGGCTCCGTGACGGAAAGCAGTTGAAGCTGGCCAAAATCGGCTTTCCATTATACCGATTTGGCCAGTTTCGGGAGATCGCCGGCCATCTTCCAATTTGTGTCGGAAGATGGCCGGCGATCACTTTCGAAAATGAGCAGGCAGGTCATTTGTCCCCAGGTGGATTGCAACATCAGTATTAGAATCCTTGCTCTCTTCTCAGCAGTACATTTTTTCTAGAGAAAAAGGTGCCGGTACTCAAATGTCAGGCCAACCTTTGGGATGGAGTGATACTGACGGACACACCCCACAATAGCCAGGCCCCCTGCAACCAGTCACAGAATCTATGACAAGGCAGCATTGGTGTGTAGAACCTGAGCTCTTTCATTAAAACTTGGGGACCATGGGTCAATTTTAGCAGACAATGGAAAAAGTGCCGGTACTCAGTAACACCAAGTACCCCCTCTAAAAAAGCCCTGTTTATCAGATCACATTCAGTATTTGGTCAGTACGTCTGGTAGCTGAGGATCTTGGAAGGTATTTCACTAGGTTGGAACCCTTGAACTATATTCCTAAGTTAAGGTCTCTGATAATGGAGTCTCCTAACAGTAAGAATTTTCTGCTTTGCATCAATCTGTCATTGTTTGGGGGGATGTTTCTCAGATTATGCTACTTTCCTTGCCTCTGGTTCCACCTGAGAACTTCTTTTCTCAGCATCATAAGGATCTGAGCAAAGGAATTATACAGGGGCAAAGGCTGGGAGGGTGAATGCTTCTGTGCCACATGTCTTAATCTACCTGAGCCTACTATGACCCATCTATTCTTCTGCTGCTTCATTCTCTGTGGCAGTGGTGGTGGTAAATTGTCTGGGAATTGAGTAATCCTGGATGTTTCCTTAATTGTAGCCAATTCCTCCTTGTGGTTGTTGATATCATCTTTCATAGCAGATATTTGGAGACAGGGCAAGCTCTAAGTTTCCAGATGGTTTGCCTTAGGATTAAAGCAGAATTACTCCACTGAATGAAGGCCATGTTGAGATGTAATTCACAAGTGTGAAAAGGTGAACTTTGTTAAGGAATATGAATGAGTAGGATTCACCAATTAGGGTGTACTGAAGATACTTGTCTTTTGATTTTTCTATTTACTTACATTTGCCCCTAGTTACCTAGTTTGCCCTAGTACCAATCTGCAGCCCCCCAGTACCTCTCTACACTCCTCTCCCTGTATGTTCCCACCCGTAACCTCCGCTCTCAGGACAAATCACTCCTATCTGTACCCTTCTCCACCACCACTAACTCCAGACTCAGCCCCTTCTGCCTCGCATCACCATATGCCTGGAACAGCCTTCCCGAGCCCATACGTCATGCGCCCTCCCTGCCCATTTTCAAGTCCTTACTCAAAGCCCATCTCTTCTCCCTTGCTTTTGGCGCATAACCACCTTCCCCACTCATGATACCTACACTGACTACATAGTTTGTTACCTTTAGATTGTAAGCTCTTTTGAGCAGGGACGGTCCTTCCCCATGTTAAACTTGTACAGTGCTGCGTAACCCTGGCAGCGCTATAGAAATGCTAAGTAGTAGTAGTAGTAGTTAATGTCCCCCAATGTTGGAACTATTAAAAATATTAAATAATCATTCCTTATCAACTTATTCCACACCACTAATGTATCAAATAAATGCACATCCTTAGTTAAAACAAAAACAAAACCCTTATAGAGCAAGATGCATTCATGGACTACTTGGAAAAGATCCCATGGGATTTGGATAGAGGGCTGAAGATGCACTACCATGAAGGCCCAAAGACAGCAGGGATTTGTTATAGGGGCAACAACACCATCTGGAAGAGCCCAGAGCATCTGAAGACGACTAATGTAACCCCTCCCCATGTCTGGATTTGATGGTATATTGAACACCAGGTGCTGGCTCGCCGGATGTCAATAGTCGTGGCGGTGCTTCCAGAAACCCAGTTCATGGCAGTGGAGAGGAGGCCAAAAACAACACTAACCTCGACTCAGGCTCCTTAGGAACAAGAGAGGAATTTAAACTAATTTTTTTTTATTTTCTTTCCCTAATCTTGGTAAGCATTAACTCCACACAGATTGGTATTCTCCAGTAATAAAAATTTTAATGTTGCAATCCTAAACATTTTACTTTTTGAATGAAAGTAGCAACACACATCACTTTGTAACCACTCTAAAATTAAAAAAAAACAATGTATCTCCCCCCCCCCCCCCCCCCCACTAATCTTCCCCTTATTCTCTATATAGCTACATAAAAGTTAAGTTGTAACATTTCTCATTTGTTTTCCTATTTCTTATTTTAACAGATGAACCTAAATCACTTCTTCCAGCCACCCTTATCAGATATGTATTTTCCTCTACATATGTTTGTATATTATTTTAATACCAGTAGCATTTGCTTGTACTTTGAATTCATTAAATGTTTTTCTCATCTGTATTAAGAAATTGATCCTTTGTGCTCTATTTTTGTCTTTACAGAACCTGCACCATTTCTCTCAAGAATTTAGGCTCTTGATCAACTCTTCAGGTAAGTATGTTTTTCTCTCTTTCAATTTTTGTGCAGGTTTCACTTAGCTTAAACAGATGTAGACTCATTCTCTTTCTCTGGCAGCTGGCAGGTAAACTTGGCTTGCTTGCGTGGGGGCCCTTGCATGAACTGGATCTTCACCGGTGTTTCTCTTCAGTTCTTTTCTTCCTCCTAACCTCTCTAATAAGAAACCAAATTGGGAGGCAAAACCCTGACTTCCTTTTTTTTCTCTCCAGGAATTCCTCTAAAGGGACTTTAAATGTATTTCATTATACTGTGGCCTTTTCACTAATTAAAAATAAAATTAATTAAAGTATTACTAACTATTCAATCCATGCTTCACTGGGTCATCCCTATTCTAATGCACAAGAGATGCTTCTGCACAACTGCTGAGCTTCACTCACAGTGTTGTTACATTTCATTCTCAGTCAGACACCAACATTGCATTACTCACTAAACATATAGGACTATGGTTCTCTCAGACCCTCAGCCTCCCCAGCTCTCAGACCTAGCACCATCGCAGTTTTCACCTTTCCAGTTTGCACACTCACTCTCACTGTTCCACTCAGAAACCTTTCCTCTTCCCCTCACCCCTAGCTCAATTACTCATCACACAGTCAATCTCAATTAGTTCTCATTCGAAGTCTTACAGTCTAGAAACACAGCCAAATTTCCTTCCAAGTCATTTTCAGTCTAAGCCCCAAATATTCCCTTATATACCAATCTATTCCCCAAATCACTTAACCACTTTTTCCTGTTTCTCTCTCAGACCCTTCAAAACACATCCACTCCCACTTAGTGCTTAGCTTCTTCTGGCAACTGCCAGCTGCTGTTGCCAAGCCAACAGAAGCTCAGCTCTCAGCAAATTCCAAGGGCCTGCACTGCTGGCCACAACGGAACTCTGGGACAACTCAGGTAATTTTATTTATTTTATTAACCCCTAGGTTACACTAACACAGCAGCAGGATAGGCTAGAATGCCCAGAGGAATATACAGAACCTAATTAGGTTGAAAGGACCAATACAGCATCTAGGTAAGCTGGAAGGCCCCAAAACATTGAATGTAGAACATGTCAAGGCACTAAGGACATCAGTCATGAAAAAAATCAAGTATCTTTTGCAATGACACTTTTAAAGGACCCAGAAAACCAATGTTCTAGGAGTGGGTCAAGCAAGAACATCCTAGACAGTGCAATAGGGGTAAAGCACTAATTACAGTTGAATTAAGATTCTAGACATTAGAAAAGGTGGAAAGCAGGAAAAAGGGGCCCATACGAACCCACAAACACACTGATTCATTACGCCAAGGCTCAAAAAGAGGGTGGAAGTGGTACTAATTACATTGGATTAAATACCCCTAAGACACTTGGAAAGATGTAAAGAAGAAGGAAGAGGAAGACTGGCAACTGACACCTAGGGACACTGCTAGGAGCAAAATAGCAAAAAGAGTAGCCTGAACCACCCAAAGTCACAAAAGAAGATAAAGTGTAGTACAATAGTAGCACATGTAAGGAGCTTATAAGGAGCCTATAAGGGAACGCAATTTGATATACCACCTTTCTGTGGTTACAATCAAAGTGGTTTACAGCTTTCCTAGAAGAATATGATGACAAACAGTACTTTCTGTTGCTCTGCCATAAAGATTACATGAAAGGACTCAATGTCTGTACTTTGAAAGTAAGATACATGTGCAGCCTAAAGGTTCACCTGTACTATGTCATTGCTACCTGTTCCTAACAGAAAGGAGCTACTATCCAACCACACCCAAACACATCTTCTAGGACAACAGGATTTCAAGATATAAAATCAATATTTAAAGATACAGTGGCATGAAGACCACAAAAATAGAGAGGGATAAAACAGCACCAAAAGTGGTAGGAAGATGGGAATTAATGGGAAAGGGGAAAAATGTTGCCAACTTCTGGAACAACCCATGTTACTACAATAGGGCAGGAAGACCCAAAGGCAATGAGAATGGCTAATATGGTCAGAATGGCAGGTCACTTGAGTCATATAATGGGCTCATATTCAACATGCATTCACTGGTTAAGAGAGGCTCTTATCAGGTTGATTCATGCTGACCGGACTCTGAGGGAATATTCAGAAGCACTTACTTGGCTAATGCTGCTGAATATCCCCTCTAACCGGTAAAGCCAAAACTAGCTATTGTGTGGTCACACGGGGGTAGAGATGGCACTTAATCAGATTAGTACGATATTTAGCCCTTAATTGGTTAAGTTAACCAGCCAAATAGGGTCATGTAGATACAGTCCTGTCTTTGTTCAGCTTAACTTAACCGGTTAAGGGCTGAATATCAGCACATATATGGTAATGTGCCAACCGGCCAAACATACCTGGATATTTAATGCTTGTACTCAGATATGACATTGAATATCCTATATAATAAAACACACCTCCAACATTCTGAAGCTGACTGCATGGCTGAGGCATTCCTGCTCTCTGTATCCATCTCCTGAATTGACATCACGTACTTCCAGGTTCGTCATAAGCAGAAGTGACCGACCACACGAGGTTTCTCGGCTTCAGAATGTTGGAGGTGCATTCTATTAAATAGGATTGGTCAGTTCCTTGAAGCACAGCCAGAGCTCAGCGTCCTGCACAGTAACACTCAGACCCAGAGAGAGAGAGGGGGGGCCTGACACCAGAGAGAGAGGGAGGGAGGGGGGCCTGACACCAGAGAGGGGGGGGGAGGTATCTCTGTCACACTCTCTCTCTCTCTCTCTCTCGCTCTCTCTCTCTCAGTCAATGTCTTTCTCTCTCTCGCTCTCACACACTCTATGTCTCACACTGTATCACATTCACTCTCTATGTGTCACACAGTCACTCACATACTCTCTTGGTCTCATACACTCAGTCTCACAGAGAGTCTGTGTCTCATACACACACTCTCTCGCACACACTGTACCTGTGTGAAACACACTCTCTCTCTCTCTCACACTGTGTCTCACATATGCACTTGCACACACTCTCATTCTCACACACACACTCTCTCTCATACACACTCTCTCTCTCTCACACACACACACATACTCGCACATTCACTCTCTCTCTCTCACACACAGTCACTCTCACATACACTCTCTCAAACATACACACTCCAAGGAAAACCTTGCTAGCGCCTGTTTCATTTGTGTCAGAAACGGGCCTTTTTTACTAGTTCAGGTATCAGTTTTGCAGCAACGGTCAGCATAATACCCATTCTCCAAATAAAAAGCCACAACATATAGGTTTACATTTGATTCTTTTGCTATATCTTGTGCTACAATTTTTGTGTTTTATGTTCTGTCTTAACATCTCTTTTGAAGTCTTTTTTTTTCACAACAGTATTCAGTCAAAGCTAATTTAATAGCTTGCAGTTGCATAAACAAAGAAATTTGTCTGCATCCTTTGATCCTGGAAGCATATTATCAATAAAGTATGGAATTTGCTGCCCAGTGCCCATCTTGAGAATACTTTGCTAAAACAAACCAGTCTAATGTTCTTATACTGTATAAGTACACTAGATTATTAAAGTAACCAACATTTTTTTTTAGGATTAACTATTTAAGTAGGTCCAGTGGCAGGGTATTATTTGCCTTATGTGGACATTCAGTTTTGAACATAAGAATCACCATACTAAGTCAGACCTAAGGCCATTTCTCCCAGCATTCTTTTTCCAAAAATGGTAATCCAGGTCAAAAGTGTCTGGCAGGATCCCAGAACATAGCAAGATTCCATGCTACTTACCCCAGGGATAAGCAATGGCTTTCCCCAGATCTACTTTAATAATTAATCCCAGGTACTCAGTGCCAGGGCATGTCAGGCATTGAATATCTAGGTTAATGTGGCAACCTGGGAGTTAACCAGGCACTGACCAATTTTCAGACCAGAGAGAATTATCCATTTAACTCTGTTCTATGGTTTCCTTTTTTTTTTTTTTTTTTTAATCATTTTTATTTATAAAATTTCAATATAGTAATACAATTCAATAACAATCATGAAACAGCTAGAAACAATTACATTACATGCTGCTAGATGGAAACATTTATAAATGAAAGTAACAAGAATGATACAGAAAAATATATTCAAAAGCATAATCGGGGGTATTAACTCAAGAGGGTGAGGAAGATGAACAATATAGATCCAAAGGAGACCAAGTTTTAAGAAACGAAGACATATGTCCTCTTTTAAGTGCAATAATCTCTTCTTATCTTTTAAATGAACAAAATGAAACCTCACTATTCATAAAAGGAAGCATGTGAGCAATCATTATATTACACAGTTTAGCATTTTTAGGGCTAATTGACAAACCAGGTGTTGATGAACCTAATATTATAAGCTTACAAGCAAAAAAGCCCGTTTCACAAAAAAGGTTATTGCCTAATTGCCATTATGTTTTAAATTCTCTGCCTTTCCAATTTGGTGTTTCTTTCTCTATTGTTTACTCTTTGCTTATCAGTCATATTTGCCACTCTGGACCTTTTCCTTGCAGCAGCTTGTTCCCTTTTACGCGTGTTTCTTTGCGCTTCAGCTCTTCATGTGCATCTCTTTCTTGTCTTCCATCTCCTCCATCCATGTCCATAATTTCTCCTGCCCTCCCCTCTATTCATCCATGTTCAGTAACTCTCCTCTCTCCCCTGCCATCCCCTCTATCCATCCATGTCCAGCAACTCTTCTCTCTTCCCTGCCTGCTCCTCCATCCATCTCCTCTCTCCCCTGCTCTCCCCTCCATGTCCAGAGATTCTCCTGTGCCCTCCCCTTCCAGCCATGTCCAGCGATTCTCCTCTGCTCTCCCCTCCCATCCATGTCCAGTGATTTCTCCTGTCTCCCCTCCCCTCCAATCCATGCCCAGCAATTATCCCCTGCCCTGCCCTCCCATCCATGTCCAGCAATTTTTCCCTCTCTCCTCTGCCTTCCCCTCCCACCCATGTTCAGTGACTCGCCCCAGCCCCAGCCCCACTTGCCTCCCTTTTAAGCACCTGAGTTACAGTTCAACCCCAGCCCTCACCTGACAGCCTTTTCTCACACAACAGCCCTCCTTTCCTTCCTGCCGCTCTGCCTTTATAACTTTTATTTTACCTCACTTTGCAGCGGCAGCAGTGAAAGCGGCAGGCTCGTCTCCAGCCTTCCCTTTCCTTTCCTCTCAGTGTCCCACCCTCCTCTGATGTAATTTCCTCTTTCCGCAAGAGTGGGACACTGAGAGGGAAGGGAAGGCTGGAGGCGAGCCTGCCACTTTCACTGCCGCTGCCATGACGTGAGGTAAAATAAAAGTTTTAAAGGCAGGGCAGCAGGAAGGAAAGGAGGGTTGTTGTGGGAAGCTGAGGGCAGGCAGGTGACGATCGTGAGGACCTCTACCGGCATCAGGCCAGCAGTAAACATGGCTTGTGGCACCCTCCTGAGGTCGGCGCCCCCCCTACCATGCTTACAGCGCTTACCGGATTGCGCCGGCCTGGCATGTGATGTACAGCAGGTTGGAGTGCACCTCTGTTTCCCTCCCTGGAGCAGTGTGTGGTGGTAGTAGCTCATTTTCATATGGTTATGTAGTAGCTCATTTGCATATGGTTACGAACCCAGCCAGCCAGCCATCCAGGGACTCAGGTTGACAAATTATTATATAGAGAGATATGTAAGGGTGTCTTCAATGGAAAATGCAGATTTAATCCTATTCCAAATTTGAGACCAATATATTTTTAGATTGATGCAAAAATAAAACATATGTGAAAGTGTACCAGACTCTTTCTGACAGGACACACACAGGACACGCTTTGATGGTTTTCTAGAAAGTTTTAATGGAGTCTAATAAGACGCATGTATAGTAAAATATGATTATTGAAGTAGTGCAGCAGAAACAGTAGGTCCCATTATCTTAGACCAAAAGAGTTTCCATTTGGAAGATGATAAGGAGACATTAAGCTCATTTTCCCAATCCAAAGAAAGCTTATCACAATGATGATTCATAAATAATTTGAGAAATTTATATACATTGGAGACTGATTTGGGTGTTTTAAGTAAAATATAACAAAAGATGAAAATTTAGATAAGTTACAATTTCTATGTTGAGAAGTAGGCTATAAGTGTTCAATAACCTTAGATAACTTAAACCAGATGACTGGAACTTAAAGCAAATTGTTGACAGTGCCTGAAAAGGAGTTATATTACCATTACATATTAATTGTGATGGAGACCAAATATTAACTGCACACCATATTCTACGTATCTTAGGAGGAATATCACATTCAAAAGATGTACTAAACCACATAGAAGTATCCATAGTGTCTGACCAAGTACTGTTTTGACAATTTCATTATCTGGTCTTGAAGTAGATTTTAAGATATATAAATGTTCAGCATATATATATATATATATATATATATATATATATATATATATATATATATATATATATATATATATATATATATATATAATCCATAGATGGGAGAAGATTTAGAGGTACAGGTTTAACTTTCTGTCTTTCAAAGGATACCAGATGGATACCAGTACTTGGCCTGCGATATTTGAAAAGCTAAATGATCATTTTTAAAATCCAGAAGATTAATTCCTTCAAGATCACAAGGTAATTTTAATTTATTAAGAGCAATATGGGGAGTAGAAGAATGCCAGATGAATTTGGAAATTAATTTACCTAATTTCTTATAGAATAACTCCTTAAATGAGATAGGAATCATACTAAAGAAATATTTTATTTTTGGTGCCAAAACAATGTTTAATACATCAACCCTACCCCACTATGATAGGAAGAGAGGCGACCATTAATTCAATAAATCAATAGTTATTTGGATTATTTTGCCTACATTAATTTTAAGAGTATTTTCAATCAAATTACTATTTAGAACACCTACGTATTTGAGATGGGAAGAGTTCCAGATAAATGGATATTGAGAGACTAAAGAGTGAAATACAAATTTAGATAAGGGCTTGATGGCTGATTTTTACCATTTTACTTTGTACCCAGAAATTTTGGAGAATGAATCAATACTATTGAGTAAATGAGATTTAAAATCCGTGGGTTTATACAACATAATAACATCAGCATAGATTGATAACTTATGTTGATCATTTTGAATATTATCTCCTAAAATATCTGAATTAGCATGAATATGGATAGCCATAGGTTCAAAACCCAAATTAAAAAGGAGAGAAGAGGACAATCTTGTTTTGTGCCTCTTTTCAAAGTAAATTTGAAATAAAAGATATTAGTAAAAAAATAAGCTTGAGGTGAATTGTATAATAGTTGTATCATATTAATAAAATTAGTACCAAAATCAGAGGTAGGGCCATTCTTTTCTACCAAACACCTTTTCAGCATCAAGGGAAAGAGTCACTAAAGGAGGGTGTACATCATCAGAGTGGGTTATTATTTTCCAGAATAATCTAGAATGATCACAAGGGAGTCTACCTGGAGTAAAACCATTCTGATCTCAACGAATAAGTGAGGATATGACAGTGTTCATTCTTTTTGCAAGAACTTTTGCATAGATTTTGTTTATTTATTTGTTACATTTGTATCCCACTGAGAAGTGAAGAATTAAATCTCCATACAGCGTTCTTTAGAGGGGGTTGGGCATCTGAAAAAGATAAGGAAACTGCAGAATGATCAGATATGCATCTGCTGTGAGTAAAAGAATTAGTAATGTGGGGAAGAAGGGACTTAGAAACCAAAAAGTAATTAATTCTAGAATAACTTAAATGAGGCGGGGGGAAAATAAGAATGATTCTTTTCAGTGGGGTGAAAAAGCCTCCAGATATCCACCAATCCTAATGAGGTTATAAGGGAGTTTATGGTTAAACTTGCCTTAGTCTGATGATGGGAGCAGGAGGATTGTCTATCTATAATAGGATCAATAATTTAGTTAAAGCCTCCACTAAAGATTATGTGATTAGATAAAGAATTAGTAATCTCCAAAGCTAATTGTTGAAAAAACTCAGGAGAGTCTGTATTAGGAGCATAAACATTTACAAAAGTAAAAAAGGAATTATCAATAGAGGTATCAATTTTTATCTATCTCCCCTCTATATCACTAGGGGGTCCTTTTACTAAGCTGCGGGAAAAATGGCCCTGCGGTAGCGGTGGGGGAAGTTTTTCCCACATGCCAGGGTCCTTTTACCACAGCAGGTAAAAAGTCCCCCCAAAATGGCCACCCAGTAAGATAACCCTTACCATGTGGCCATGCAGCGGGGAGCACTTACCGCTACCTATTGAGGTGGCTGTAAGGACTCCTGCTGTAACCCGGCGGTAACAGGGCAGCGAGTGGCAAGGCTCGATTATCGCCAGGTTAATGCCGTGCTAGGGGAAAACATTTCCTAGAGCACTGGAAATGGTGCGTGTTGTAGCTAGAACTACCACTGGCAGCCATGTTGGGCCAGCGGTAGTTCCGGATTAGCGGTGGGAAGCCCGCGTTGGGCTTACCACCGCTTAGTAAAAGCCCCCCTTGATTGTCTAACAAAGTTAATAGAAATAGATTTATGCTGAAAAATAGTGACTCCATTATTTTTATTTATAGCTGTAGAGTATGCTGCCACCCCATAATTTTTATCCTGGAGACGTTTAGAATCTGAGTCTGACATTTGGGTCTCTTGAATAAATGCTAAATTAGCTTTCAATTTAGATAAGTGAATTAATAATTTTTCTCTTAATTGGTTTATTTAACCCCTTTATATTAAGGGAAACAATTCTCATTTAGATACAAACGGCCCAATTATCTCACCATTCTTTGAAGGTAGTGTTCTCTGACACTATTTCTGAACATAAGCTTATTCAGAGAGGAGTATCACAGGGTTCAATACTTTCCCTGCTTCTCTTGAACCTTTTCTTGAATCCTCTTGCTGCACTCATCCAATCTTTTGGAGTTTCGGCCTGTTTCTATGCGGATTATATCTTACTTCTGTACCCCATCTCCCCATCCTCTCCTTCCCTTGCTCCGCTTCATGTCTGTCTTGAATCTGTTGCTACCTGGCTCAATGAACACCAACTAATACTTAATACTGATAAAACTGTTGCATGTTGGTTCTCTGGTACAATCTTGTTATCTCCACCCCGGACCACTTTTTTTTGGGACAACAATTATTCCAATATACAGTTTCCGATATTTAGGTGTAATCCAAAAAGAGCAATCTGCAGGATACTTTGCCCTGAGCGGGAGCTAACAAACTAGGCTGCCGTTTTCTGTCTCATTCACAAGTCTCTCCCCTGCTCTCTGTTTTCTCTCTATCTTCAGAGGGACATTGGGGAGAATTCTATATATTGTGCTGAAAGAATCAGCACTGAGCCCTATTTCCAGCGGTGTGCTGGTAAATTTTTAACAGGCTCTCTCCCTGGTCTACCTCGGCGCCCCCCGTCCACCACTGCGCCCCCCCCCCCCCGTCCACCTCTGCGCCCCCCAACCACCTCTGCGCACCCCCCCCAAATTGCAGAGCTGGCTATAGCCGGGGGGAGGGCAATGCATTACTCTCTTTAGGAAAAAAAAATTAAATGATCCCAGGTTCCAATCTAATTCATGTTTAATGTGGGATAAAATGCCATAAATAAGCAAATAAATATAAACTTTTAATGTTGAGCACCTGATTCTCAAAGAGAACATATTCCAAACACTATAATGAAAATAAAATAATTTTTTTTCTACCTTTGTTGTCTGGTGACTGTTTTTCTGATCATGCTGGCCCAGTATCCGATTCTGCTGCTATCTGTCCTCTTAACTCCGTTTCCAGGGCTTCCTTTCCATTTATTTCTTTCCTTTCTTCTTTTCTTCTTCATTTCTGGTCCTCAGCTTCTGCCTATTTTCTTCATCCATGTGCAGTTTTTCTCCTCTCTTCCTTTTCCTTCATCTCATCTCCTTCCTCACTCTTCTCTCCCCTCCATCTATGTCCAGCATTTCTTCTCTCTCCCCTCCTCTCCCCTGCCCTGCATGCACCCATGTCCAGCAGTGACCCTCCTCTCCCCTGCCCTGCATACACCCATGTCCAGCAGTGATCCTCCTTTCCCCTGTCCTCCAGGCTCCATCCACCCATGTCCAGCAGTGACCCTCCTTTCTTCTGCCCTGTATGCACCCATGTCCAGCAGTGTCCCTCCTCTCCCCTGCCCTGCATGCACCCATGTCCAGCAGTGACCCTCCTCTCCCCTGCCCTGCATGCACCCATGTCCAGCAGTGACCCTCCTTTCCCCTGCCCTGCATGCACCCATATCCAGCAGTGACCCTCCTCTCCCCTGCCCTGCATGCACCCATACCCAGCGACACCCTCCATCCACCCATGCCCAGCAGCGACTCCCTTTTCCCCCCTGCCACCCCCTCCCGAGTTGTTTGGCAAATTCTTCTCCTCCCTCCCTCCCTCCTTCCCATTCTGGTCCCTCACCGCCCGCTTGTTCTTTGAATTCTTCGGGGCAGGCAGTCTTGCCTGCCCGCTTCCAGCGCTGACTGTCCCCCGCTGCCAATTCATGCTTCAAAATGGCCGCCGAGACTTCAGCAGAAGTCTCGCGAAGCCGCCTCAGAAAGTCTCGGCGGCCATTTTTAAAGCGCGAACCGGCAGGGGAGGACAGTCAGCGCTGGAAGTGGGCAGGCAAGACTGCCTGCCCCGAAGAATTCAAAAAACAAGCGGGCGGTGAGGCGGATCCAGAGGGAGGGAGGAGGGAGGGAGGAGAGGCAGAGCCGGCTCGCAAATTTCAACAACCGGCTCGCAAGCCGGAAGAAAATTTAACAACCGGCTCTTGCGAGCCGGTGCGAGCTGGCTCCAGCACACCACTGCCTATTTCTATAAAGAGTCCCTGAGTTTTATAGGATACCGGCAAAGTGTTCAGGTTGCACCTAACGTTTCTATAACTATTCTATAACTTGGCACCTAACGTTTGGGAATACCCATGACCCACCTATGCCCTTCCCATGGCCATGTCCCTTTTTTGGTTGTGAATGAGAAAGTTAGGCATAAAGTTATAGAATAGCAAGCAGAGGAGATCCACGTTCAACTTCATTCAATTACCAATTAAGTGGCCAATTTGTGCCCATTGCCTCATTTGCATGTGGAACTGGAACCATACACAAATTCTGGTGCCCAGCTTTGGGTGACCTACATAGAATTTGGGGGATTGCCTCTAACTGCAATGCTTTTTAATTTCCTCAAGAATATCTCAAGATAGACTGTTTCCAAAGCTCTCTGAAAACCTGGATACACACATACTGATTTGATACTTCTAAGTTCCATGCATTGATTCTTTCTTGTTTCATTTCCCAACTGGACTACTGTAATATCATGTATGCAGGTTTTGCCATATTCCACATTACGAAGCGGGAGCTAACGAACTAGGCTGCCATTTTCAGAATACAGCCATAAAATTACTATGTAGGGCCCATCGGTCAGACTACATACCACCTTTGCTGAAGAAATGTCACTGGCTCTACATGGAGAAGCAAATTATATATATAAAGTTGCATTAATTTCATTTAAGGCTGTTTGATTTGGTACCCTAGACTACCTATCCTGCCTGACTATCCCATATTGCCCTCCTAGAAACCTTCAGTCAATTAATGACCAGAGACTGGTCTTACCTAGCCCAAAATTAGCTCATTTGGAATCCACACGGCCTATCTCTCTGTGGTAATCTATCTCTCAAGAGTTTTAAGATTGAGTTAAAAACCTGGCTCTTTGGACAAGCTTTTGGAGTGACTTTCTGCCTATCGCCTACCCGCCTATTGTGTTTTATTCTATCCTTACTTTTTTCCTTATCCTGATTTTACCTCTCTTTTAGTTACTTCTGGTATGGATGTTCTACTTTTCTATTTTTAATGGAGTTCCTTTCCTATTCTTTATTTTAGCCTGTACACCGCTCTGCTCTGCTAGTCAAAGCAGCATAGAAAATTTTGGAAATAAAAATAAATAAATAAAGCTAATTGAGAGACATGAATGGGATTATTCTTACTACCTGAAACTGTAGACTGTCAATCTGCATCAAAAGCACACAATCCAGCAGTGAACAAAAAAAAAAGAAAAGAAAAAAATAACTTAAAAAATGTAATAACATAAAAGATGTGAACAGTACTGGCAAAGATAGCAACAATTGCCAGTGAGACAGAGCAAATATGGGTAAAGTGAGGCAGAGTAGAATGCTTGCCCAGTAACAAACAGGAAACTGAACAGATTGTTACAAATTAAAAAAAAAGTGCCATTATAAGAAAACCTGAACAAAATCTGAATAAGTATCAAACCTATAAATGGCAAGTGACCGACTCACCTGCAAATGCGCAGTAGAGACTTCCCTCTCTGTCCCACCCCCGCGTCAAGACGTGATGACGGGGGGAGGGGGGCGGGACAGAGAGGGAAACTGCGCGGAAGGGGAGGGAGGGAACCGCTGACGTCGCTACCGTCCCCCCCCCCGGAGTCGCCACCACCCCCTCTTCACCCAGCCCGGGCCCTCTCTTCGTTATTCAACTTACAGCAGCGCCGAAACAGCAGCAAGCAGCTCAGCTTCAGCTCCCATCGGCCTTCCTTCCCTGCCTGTGCCCCGCCCTCGCCAACGTGATGTCACACGAGGGCGAGGCACAGGCAGTGAAGGAAGGCCAATGGGAGCTGTTGCTTGCTGCTGTTTTGGCGCTGCTGTAAGTTGAATAACGAAGAGAGGGCCCGGGCCGCGTGAAGGGGGGGCGGGGGTGACTCCGGGGTGGGGGGGCGGTAGCGGCTACCTTGGGGGGAGGGGACATGGGAGGTCTCAGAAGGAGGGGGGGCCTTGGAGCTGGGAGGGCTGGACTGAAGGGGGCCTTCCAGCTGGCTGGGAAGAAGGCACGGGGGGGCAGGGGGCCTTGGAACTGGGAGGGAGGGCAGGGGGCCCCTTACAGTTGTGAGGGAATGGGGCCCCTTACAGTTGTGAGGGAGAGCAGGGGGCCTTGAAACTGGGAGGGAGGGAAGGGGGCCTTGGGAGCTGGGGGGGAGGGCCTTGGGAGCTGGGGGGGAGGGCCTGGGGCCTTGGAACTCTGAGGGAGGGAGGGCGGGCAGGGGGCCTTGCAGCTGGGAAGGGGGGAGGACTGGAGCCTTGGAGCTGGGAGGGAGGGACAGAGGGGTCCTTGGAGCTGGCAGGGAAGGAGGATGGCAGGGGGCCTTGCAGCTGCAACGGGAGGGGGGCCTTGGGAAAAAAAACATTCCAATACGCGCCCGTTTTAACGGGCTTAACGGCTAGTTATTATAATAAATGACATAAATGTGACGTGGAGGGGTATAATCGAACATCGCCGGCACAATAGATTGCCAGCGATCTATTTTGGCGGTGGCACAACAGCTGGCCGGAACCGTATTATCGAAAAAAAATGGCCAGCCATCTTTTTTTTCGATAATATGATTTAGGCCGGCCAAATGCCAGAGTTTGCCGGGTTTGAGATCACCGGTTTTGTTTTTCAGCGATAATGTAAAAATATGCCGGCCATCCCGAACCCAGCAAATTCCAAGGCATTTGGTCATGGGATGAGCCAGCATTTGTAGTGCACTGGTCCCCCTGACATGCCAGGACACCATCTGGGCACCCTAGGGGTCAATGCGGTGGACTTGAGAAAAGGCTCCCACATGCATAGCTCCCCTACTTTGGGTGCTGAGCCCCCCAACCCCCCCAACCCACTACCCACAAATGTACCACACTACCGTAGCTCTTAGGGGTGAAGGGGGCAACTACATGTGGGTACAGTAGGTTTTGGAGGGCTCTCATTTACCAGCACAAGTGTTACAGGTGGGGGCGTGGGGGGTGGGCCTGGGTCAGCCTGCCTTAAGTGCACTGCGGTACCCACTAAAAGTGCTCCAGGGACCTGCATACACGCAGGCCTCTAGGACTTGTTGCTGCTGTATATCCTTGGCACACCAGTTGAGACCTGAAGACTAATCTCTTTGAAAAAGTCCTTTATTTGAATAAGCACGTTTACTCACAGTTAATTGCACATCAGAGGTTGTGCCCCACTGACAAAGAGTCTCCCTGGTACTGAGATTAGCAGTAGGTCAGAGCTGGCAGAATGGTGTACAATGCCCTCTTTCAGCTACATTCAAGGTAGTAACTAAATTCTCTAATGTGGGTAACACATAAAAGGGATCTAAAACTGGCTTACAAAAATGGCCACTACCACATGGGCTACCGGAAACAAAACTGGACACACTCTGACCCAGTTAGCAGGGGGAAAAGCACCATGGGAGTAGAGCCCACTACCCTACACCCACCACAATGCATTGCTGATGTGACTCTGCAGTGCACCTAACAGAAAAGGTGTCACACTCACCCGAGAGCCACATCACAACCAGGGAAAGACTGTCAGAGGATAGAACACATTCTGCTGTCATGGAGGTGGGGACGGCATTTGAGGCTGGCATAGAAGTTGGTAAAATATGTTTATAATTGTGGTTTTTTTAGTGTGGGAGGGGGTTGGTGACCACTGGGGGAGTACGGGGAGGTGATCTTCGATTCCTTCCGGTGGTCATCTGGTCAGTTGGGGCACCTTTTTGAGGCTTGGTCGTGAAAATTAAAGGATCAAGTAAACCCGGCAAAATACTGATGAACGCCACTTTTTTTTTCCATTATCCACGAAAGCCGGCTATCTGGTAGCCACGCCCATGCCCACCCATGTCCCGCCTTCGCTACGCCGCCAACACACCCCCTTGAACTTTCGCCAGCGAGGCGACGGGAAAGCTACGATGCTGTCAAAAACGCCGCTTTCGATTATACCGATTTGGCCGCTTTTGAGAGATCGCCGGCCATCTCCCGATTTATGTCGGAACATGGCCGGCGATCACTTTCGAAAATAAGCCTGATAATTAACAGCACTTGTGCTACCTAGAAATTAAAGCCAGAAAGTAATACTCTATACCTTGAAACATTGAAATTATACGTATTACAGTGCCAAACAAATTAATATTATAATATAGGCTGAGTCAAACCTGAGCAATATAATCTTCAAAAAGTGTCCAAAAAAAGTTTCAGAGCTTCTGGGTCATAAAATGATCGAGAAATTGCTTCCTGCACCGAACAGTAGATCAGGAAAAATTAGTATCTTCATTCCATCAAAAAGAAGAGATTGCAAAATTGGCAAAGCTTAAAGATATTGGAGAATTGTTTGGCGGGCTTACCAGAAGGAACTTGATGGGCCTGTTCTATTTCAAATGGCATCTGAAACTTTAAATCCAATAAAGAAGGAAGAAAAGACTCCATGAATTTAATAGGGTCAGAGCCTTCAGCTCCTTCTCTGATCCCAAGAATTCTGATATTATTTCTTCGAGCTCTATTATTAAGGTCTTCGGGCTCTTTTTCGAAGTGCTAATTTCTTTCATGTTTGAGCACATAGAAGATAATTCATTAGTATTAGTATCACATTATAATGAAAGAGTATCTAATCATGTTTGAGTCTGAGAAAGTTGAGTCTTAACGTAAGCAATTTTCTCTTTCAGCTGGGTAAGTGAATAATTGTTATCCTGTAAAGTACCTTAGCCATCATGCACTGTGAGGCGGATTCTTGTCTTGGCTTTTTAGAAACTGGAGATTAAGTTAGTTTATTTTCCAACTTTGTAGATTTGTTTGGCATAATGAGTATGAGTGATTTGAAGAATTGTTAAACGAAAATTTTTTTTTAATGAAAAGTCATAAAAGAAAAAGAGCAATCTGCAGGATACTTTGTCCTGAGCAGGAACTAACGAACTAGGCTGCCATTTTCAGTCTCATTCGCGAGCCTCTCCCCTGCTCTCTGTTTTCTATCTTGTAATCCTCAAAAGGACATTGGGGAGAATTCTATATATAGTGCTGAAAAGATCAGCACTGAGCCCCATTTCTGTAAAGAGTGCCTGAGCTTTATAGGATACCTGCATAGTGTGCAGGTCGCACCTAAGTTACAGAAAAGTTAGGTGCGACCTGCCAGGTATTTGTGACCTGGATTGGCTGGCCACTGTTGGAAATAGGATACTAGGCTTGATGGACTTTCAGTCTGTCCCAGTATGGCAATAGTTATGTACTTATGAACAATACTAAAAAGATCAAATGTAAACAGAAGATAAAATCAATGAGGTAAACTTGGAGACAGGCAAATTAAAACCTACTAAAAGCATTGAGATGTGCAAACTATACAACAGGTAGCACAAGAGAGGATCCAAAAGCATTCAAACAGAAACAGCACAAAAGAGAAGCAAAAATTAGGCCTTCCGGAGTGGAGCAAACGAAAGTCCTTTAATAAACAGACCCGACATGGGCCGTGTTTCAGCATTTCTACGTCTGTGTCAAAGGTCAATAGGAGTCAATTCTCTAAAAAAAAAAAAATGGTGTCAATGTTCTTCAGACACAACAGAGAAAAACAACTCTTAGCACTGCTACAGTAATCTGCTCCAATTCAGGGAAACAAAGCAGCAGGAGTATGATCAGTGAACATAAAAGATACTGCATCTACATCCACAGTATGTTTCAGCAAAGCTGCCAAAAGACTCTGGGTTCAGGAAGAGCTTGTTGTTTTCCCATTCCTGAGTTGCTGTTAGGCAGTCAGTTTACTCAAAGCTGTGGGTAGATCTGCTTCAGTGGATATGAGAAGGTGCACATCATCGGCATAAATATGCAATTTTACATCCATCAACCAAAACAGCTCAGCTAGAGGCTTGAGGTAGATATTAATTAAACTATGGATCCCTGTGGTACTCTGCAGTTCGGATTGCCGAAGAAAACTGATTTTTGCTTGTCTGACAGATAGGATCTTCAGCCATGCAAATACTGTGCCACTAAAACCTACTTCTGTCAATCAGGCAAGCATGATATTATAGTCCATAGTGTTTAAAGTCTGCTGAGAAATCCAACAACATTAGGATCAAGGCAGAATCGCTGTCATGATTTCTCTGGAGATCATTCAACAGGGATGCAGGAACTGTCACATTCCATGCCCAGGTATCTAGTCATTATCTTTCATTTAGCCAGTCACTGAGCTGAATGCAGATTATGGGAGCTCTAACACAGTATCAAGTTGTGTTAGAGCACTAATCCACGTTATATGCTCCTTAACACATGCTAAAGGGCTCTAACGCTGGATATGGTGTCCTAAAGCAGCATTATTTAGGTTACCCTGCATTGCATAATAATGAAATGCAAAACATACAAATATGTGTAAAGCAGCTTATTACTATATAAATACTATAATGCAACTTGTGGTGAACACTTTGTGCTCAATGCAATCTAAGTTATAGCTAGTAAAATAGCTCCAGCAAAAAGTTAAGGTTACTGTACCACCCAGGAACATTGGGCTGCCAATCCACAGCCCAGTACTTCCTGGCTGCATCTAAATGGGATCAACAACTTTAGGAAATAGATAAAGCCAAAGAGGGGCATAATCGAATGGAAACGCCTATCTCCATGGGCGTTTATCTCCGAGAACAGGTCCGTGAAGGGGCGGGCCAAACCGTATTTTTGAAAAAAATGGATGTTTTTGAGCTGGGCTTTTGTTTTTTTTAGCGATAATGGAAACTAAAAACGCCCAGTTCAAAAACATCCTAATCCGAGCCATTTGGTCGTGGGAGGGGCCACGATTTGTAGTACACTCGCCCCCCTGATATGCCAGGACACCAACTGGGCACCCTAGGTCAGTGCGGTGGACTTCAGAAAAAGCTCCCACATGCATAGCTCCCTTACCATGGGTGCTGAGCACCCAACCCCCCTCCCCCAAAACCCACTACCCACAAATGTACAACACTACCATAGCTCTTAGGGGTGAAGGGGGCACCTACATGTGGGTACAGTGGGTTTTGGAGGCCTCCCATTTACCAGCACAAGTGTTACAGGTGGGGGGGATGGGCCTGGGGCCACCTGGCTGAAGTGCACTGTGGTACCCACTAAAAGTGCTCCATGGACCTGCATACACGCAGGCCTCTAGGACTTGTTGCTGCTGTATAACATTGGCACACCAGTTGACACCTGAAGACTAATCTCTCCGAAAACGTCCTTTATTGGAATAACCGCGTTTACTCACAGTTAACTGCAGATCACAGGTTGTGCCCCACTGGCAATGAGTCTCCCTGGTACTGAGATGAGCAGTAGGTCAGAGCTGGCAGAATGCTGTGCAATGCCCTCTTTCAGCCACATTCAAGGTAAGAACTAAGTTCTCTAACGTTGCTAACATAGGAAAGGGATCTAAAACTGGCTTACAAAAATGGCCACTACCGCATGGATTACAACAGGAAACACAACAGGGCACACTCTGACCCAGTAGGCAGGGGGAAAAGCACCATGGGAGAAGAGCCTACCAACTACCAACATTGTGAGACTGTAACACAAGCTAATGAAATCACAGAGCCCAATACCCTACACCCACCACAATGCAATGCTGATGTGACCCTTTACTACACCCGAGAGCCACATCTGACCCAGGGAAAGGCTGTGACAGGATCGAACACATTCTGCTGTCATGGAGGTGGGTACGGCATTTGAGGCTGGCATACAGGCTGGAAAAAAAGTTGTTAAAGTGGGGTTTTTTTGGTGGGAGGGGGTTAGTGACAACTGGGGGAGTTTGGAGAGGTCATCCCTGATTCTCTCCAGTGGTCATCTGGGCAGTTGGAGCACTTTTTTGGGACTTGTTCGTGAAAAAAAAAGGTCCAAAAAAAGTGACCCAAAATCGCGGTAAAAACACCTATTTTTTATTATCAGCTAAAGACGCCCATCTCTCCTCGGCTGATAACTACGCCCCAGTTCCGCCTCCACCATGCTTCCGACTTGCCCCCGTCAACTTTATTCGTTTCCGCGACGGAGTGCAGTTGGAAACGCCCAAAATTGGCTTTCAATTATACCGATTTGGGCGCCTTTGTGAGACATACGTCTATCTCCTGATTTAGGTCGCACTATAGGCGTTTTTCTCTTCGAAAATAAGCTGGACAGTATCCTTCCCCAAAGAATAAGCCCCTTCTAAATAGTACTCTCCCAACCTGAAGGGTGTCTTCTGTTATAGAATGCTCCAGAGGTTTCCTTTGATGCTGAGAGACCCTCCCCAGGCCTTTGTTTATAGATTCCCATGGTTGTCTGAGCAGGGGCAATGCCCTGTTGCTTCTGCTCTTGCCAGTGCTGTGATCCAAGATGGTGCTGGCAACTCCTGGTGGTGGTCTTGTGGAGCTGCCACTTGGGGTGAGGTTTCCATGTGGGGTCATTGTTGCTCTTATATGGAGACATGAGTCTAGGCTCTGGTGACCCCCTGCTCAACTTTGCTTGCTTTACTTTATAATGCTTGATGTTTTGCCTCACCTAAAGCTCAATGTTAATTACAAAATAAAATCGTATGCAATACAGTTCAATAATTACTCATTTAAACTACTAACACAGCTCAATCAAGCATTTCCTGAAAAACTACACCTTTGAAAATCTTTTAAATATTTCATAGGACTGAATTTGATGAAGTTCTAAAATTAACTCATTCCATAATTTAGCCCTTGAAGTTCAAAGGAGCCTTTGCAAGTAAGTTGTAATTTAATTTTGATTGGTATTTCCAAAAGTCCCTGCAAAGCAGACCTAAGATGCCTAGTTGGACTGTATTGGTTCAGTAGGTCCAATAGAAATACTTAACCTTATGACCATAAAATATTAAATACCAGACATAATAATTTGAAAGAAATACACTGTATTATTTTAGCTTATTTTCTCTGCTATTCACTTTTGTGGTTGGACCGTGCCTTTTGTTGGTTGAGGTCTAAAATTATATGCATAACATTTAAGCTTCTAAATTAAGATGAATTTGTAGCTGAAAGTGTGAAGGGGAATTTCTGATATAACATCTAAATCAGATTTTGGATGTATTGTAAAACATGGTCATTTTCATGTTTATATTTTTATTTCCAGAATTGCCCTATTTTAGACATTTTTGTACTCAGCATATCTTTCTTTATGGGCCATTTTCAAACACAAAACATCCAAGGGAAAAACACATAAGTAAATCATTGTGATGTCTGGGGCAGCAGTATTACTAGACTAGCCACATAGACATTCCAGCAGATCAGTGGGGCAGCCTAGGGGGCACTGCAGTGCAGTGCAGTATTGTAAGCCACATTGCGCCTGCAAAGAGGTGTGAAAATGTGGGATACAAATGCAATAAATAAATAAATAAATAAATAAATAAAACTTTACATAAAAGGTCCCAGGTGCACATCACATCATAACCCTCCAGGAATATCAAAAAAATATACTGTACCCAATTGTATATCACTACAGTAGACCTTATGCCTGCAGGTGTCACCTATATGTGGGTTCAGTAGGTATTTTGTGGTTTTGGGCGCACTCACACTTTCCATCACAAGTGTACCAGTTAGAGCAAGATGTGGGTCCCCTTCTCTACAGTCCACTGCACCAACCACTAGGTACTCCTGGGTCCTACTTGCTGCTCTAAGAGGAATAGCCATTATATCTGCAGCTTTCATAGAGCCTGATATTTTCTGTCACTGTCACTTTCATCTTTTATGGGGGTGGGAGAGGATCAGTGACCACTGGGGGATTAAGGGGGGTTAGGCCCAGATCCCTCCAGTGGTCATGTGGTCAGTTTGGACACCTTTTTGGCACTTAGTCTTTATTGAAACAGGTGTAGCCAAAAAATCCAATTTCTTTGCCTTTGACATTTTTACAATGTTCCATTATTGCACAAAAATGTCCATATTTTAAGCCCAACCTAGTCCCACTCAAAACATGCCTCCTTGAGATTTAGATGAACTGCATAGAAAAAGTCTTTAAAAATGAGTTTCAAAACTAGCAAGTTGGACATTTTAGTAAAAAAAAATCATCTGCTGCTTTGTGCCATTTTTTGGACATTTTCCTGTTTTGAAAATGAGCCCTTTAGGCTACTAAGGGCCCTGTTTACCGTTCCTTCTATCTTGCTGCTCCCTATGCCTGGAATAGACTCCCTGAGCCAGTACGTCAGGCTCAGTCTCTGGCTGTCTTCAAGTCTAGGCTTAAAGCCCACCTCTTTGCTACTGCTTTCGACTCCTAACCATGACTCTCTTACTCAACACCCTCACTTATCACCCCTATCACTGCAATTTCCCCACCCCTAGCTGTCTGTTCATCTGTCCAATTTAGATTGTAAGCTCTGTTGAGCAGGGACTGTCTTTTCATGTTAATTTGTACAGCGCTGCGTAAGTCTAGTAGCGCTATAGAAATGTTTAATAGTAGTAGTAGTTTTAACATGTGCACAAAAGTAGCACACGCTAACTTTGTAGGTGACCATAGGAGTATTGTGGGCGCCTACACAGTTAACGCACGCTAATGTTTAGCGCACGCTAAAAGCACTAACATGCCTCTAATGTGGCTTAGTAAATGGGACCCTAAGTTTGGCTGAAAATAGGTCATATATTTAGGACCTCAGCTTTTTTTGTTGTTTGTTTTTTTATTGGACATAAGTATTCTCTGTTTTGTGCTATCATAAGGTCTTAAGAGAACATGGGAAAAGCAGAGAGAATCCTTAATTGCATAAAAGTGAAAATAAAGCAGAAGAATTGAAGAAGTAGTAGATTTGTTTATTTAACAGGCTGAAGTTTTTATCCAATAAATCCATATGTACAATAAACGTTTTTATCCATAGCACCATAGCAGCATTTTTAAAAAATGAGAAGCCCACACCCATTTTATGGATAGTTTCAAAAATGGTGTCCTTCCATGCAGAGGGAAACAAAAAAAAAGGCAAAGATCTGCCACAGAAATGGCAAATCAAAAGAAAAAAAGCAGATCAAAAAAGACAAAAAAATAGAACAGGAGGGTAACAGAAGAAGTGGTTTATTACAAGTTACCCGACGTGGCCACGTTTCGCCCTCAGGCTGCGTCAGGGGTAAAAAAACTAATAGGGGTATAAAAAGCAAAGTGAACCCCTAAAAGTAGTCATACAACCACCTTACATAAGTGCTTCCCAAGCTTACTCAGCAAACTTCCTGAGTAAGCTTGGGAAGCACTTATGTAAGGTGGTTGTATGACTACTTTTAGGGGTTCACTTTGCTTTTTATACCCCTATTAGTTTTTTTACCCCTGACGCAGCCTGAGGGCGAAACGTGGCCACTTCCATGCAGAGGCACAAGAACAGCAAAGGTGGTCCAAGAAGGAGGAACAACAAATGATGCAATTAAAAAAAACAACTTTTATTGAAGAAGGACCCAACTTGGCCAAGTTTCATCAATAAGCCTTCATCATGGGTCATCATATTCTTCAATAATAGATACAATAGCGAGTGTGACCAGCTTCACCACATTCACAGATGCTTTGTATCTTATTGTGTGACCATTGTATCTATTATTGAAGAATCTGATGATCCCTAATGAAGGCTTTATTCTCAAAACTTGGCCAAATTTTACTTGCATCATTGGTTGTTCTTCCTTCCTGGACAACCTTTGCTGTTCTTCTGCCTCTTACTGATTCTGCAAAGGTCCTCGCATGCAGAACAGTTTGAGGTTTGACTACATAGTCACAGATGTGTGTGAGAAGGGCCATAGGGAATATAGGAACATAAGAATAGCCAAACTGGGTCAGACTAATGGTCCATCTAGCCCAGTATCCTGTTTCCAACAATGACCAAGCCGAGTCACAAGTACAAGGCAGAAACCCAAATATTGGCAACATTCCATGCTATCAATCCCAGGCAGGGGCGTAGCTTCATGGGGCCATGGGCCCCCACAGATTATGCCCTGGCCCCCTCTACATTTGACCCGCTGACCCACTGCCGCCACATCATCAGGTACCTTGTTTGCTGGCGGGGGTCCCCAATCCCCTCCAGCTGAAGAGTCTTCTTCAGCGCCGGTCGACTCCGGTGCCTTCGTTTTGTGATCATCTGTTTCTGACGCCTTATGTCCTGCACCGTGCATGTAGCCCCGTGCAGGACGTAAGGCATCAGAAACAGATGATCACAAAATGAAGGCACCGGAGTCAACCGGCGCTGAAGAAGACTCTTCGGCTGGCGGGGATTGGGGACCTCTGTCAGCAAACTAGGTACCTGATGTTGTGGTGGGGCAGGGGGCGGGCGGCGGCAGCAGGGGGTTGCGGTTGTGGCGGGGGGGGGGGTCGGTGGCAGGGGAAGGCAGCTAAACAGTGCCTCCCCACCTCGGGCTCTGGCCCCCCTCCCACCAAGGTCTGGCTACGCCCCTGATCCCAGGCAAGGAGTAACTTCCCCATGTCTGTATCAATAGCAGACTATGGACTTTTCCTCCAGGAACTTGTCCAAACCGTTTTTAAACCAAAGTATGCTAACAGGTGTTACCACATCCTCCAGCAAAGAATTCTATAGCTTAGCTATTCATTGAGTGAAAAAATATTTCCTCCAATCTATTTTAAAAGTATTTCCATGTAACTTCCTTGATTGTCCCCTAGTCTTTGTACTTTTGAAATGCGTAAAAAATTGATTCACTTCTATTCATTCTACACCACTCAGGATTTTGTACATCTCAATCATACCTCCCCTTATCTGTCTCTTTTCCAAGCTGAAGAACCCTAACCTCTTTAGCCTTTCCTCATATGAGAGGAGTTCCATCCCCTTTATCATTTTGGTTGCTCTTTTTTGAACCTTTTCTAATTCTGTTATATCTTTTTTGAGATACGGTGACCAGAACTGAGTGCAATACTCAAGGAACTATATGATGTACTGTGACATGGTAGATTGGCTGAGTCCTGCTGTGACAGCTAGTTATCTTCAAAGTGGAAACTGCCAGTAGCAAAAAGACTAGAGCAGTGGCGTAGCCAGACAGCCAATTTTGGGTGGGCCCGAGTACAATGTGGGTGGGCACAAAATTTTCTCTTCCCCCCCCCCCATCCAAGCATCTGTTCCCTCTTTCTACCCTCCTCACCCTCATAGCCTATTTCCCTATACCTTTTACCTCCCACCACCAGCATCTTCCTGTCCCATCTCTCTCCCCTCCCCCATTGTCCAGCATTTTCCCTTTCTCTTCCCTACCATCCATTGTCTATCTTCTCTCCCTGGATCCATCTTCCCTCTTTCTCCCCTTCCCCACTTGTGCATCTCTCCTTTCCTCTCCTCTTCTCCACCTTCTTCATGTCCAACTTTTCTCCCTCTCCCTGCCTTGAGCCCCTGGTTTAACATCTCTCTCCCCCCCCCCCCCCACCATCTCTCCATCCTTCCTTTCCCTCACCTCAATGCCATGTTCAGCATTTCCCCTCTCATCTCTCCCTCCCTTCCACTTTCATGTCCAACACGTTTTTTTCTCTCATGCCCTTTCCCTCCCTCTCTCCATCCCACCCATATCCAACCATTCTCCCTCTCTTTTCCCTTGCAGCATCTCTCCGTCCCTCCCCTACCTGTCTCACTCCCTCATCCCAACAGTGCTCCTGTCTCTCCCTGCCCCGCCCCCACCAGCACACACACACACACACAAAACAAACCTACCACCCGCCAGTATGCTGCAGGTTTTTCTTCCCTCCCTTTCCCCAGCCACCACTCACTGACATGCTGGCTGCAGGCCTTCTTTCCCTCGGGCCCTCCCTCCCCTTCGGGCAGTGCCACAGTCTACCTGTACAGAAAAGCTGCATGGCACTGGGTCCGTCCTGCCGCTACGCTGCTGCCCTCCGCTCCATTGTCATCATCTTTTTGGCACAGAGTTGTTACTCATTCTTCTGCTGCTTATCTGCAGCGGATCCGCGCCCTGCCAGGGCTGTATGCTGCTGCGATTGCTTCCTCTGCGCTGGCCCCACCTTCTTGAAGAGGCAGAAGGCGGGGCGAGCGCAGAGGAAGCAGTCGCAGCAGCATACAGCCCTGGCAGCACGCAGATCCGCTGCAGATAAGCAGCAGAAGAACGAGTAACAACTCTGTGCCAGAAAGATGATGACAATGGAGCGGAGGGCAGCAGCGTAGCAGCAGGACGAACCCGGTGCCATGCAGCTTTCCTGTACAGGTAGACTGCAGCGCTGCCCGAAGGGGAGGGAGGGCCCGAGGGAAAGAAGGCCTGCAGCGTGCACCGTTGCTGGGTGGGCCTGAGGCCAAAGTGGGTGGGCCCCGGCCCACCCAGGCCCACCCGTGGCTACGCCCCTGGACTAGAGCTATAGTGCTCTTTGTGTTTATCGACATGGGTTTTCCCATCTATGTGGTGGAGCAAATGAAAGGTTCTAGCTTTTGCAGAAGTGATGGATGGCATTCTTATCGTAGTAGAACCTGGTCAAGCACTGATCAAGTATGAGGTATAGGAATTGGGTCCTGGTCCTATATATCTTGTGATAAGGATGATTCCTGGTGGCCCTCCTCTCTTCCCTGTATGTGTCATGCAATATAGCCTGCACAGACTATTTGTTAAGGTCACTCATGACTCTTGGTACCTCTACCAGCACTCTGTACAACCCAACACCAGCACATACAGTGGTGGAAATAAGTATTTGATCCCTTGCTGATTTTGTAAGTTTGCCCACTGACAAAGACATGAGCAGCCCATAATTGAAGGGTAGGTTATTGGTAAAAGTGAGAGATAGCACATCACAAATTAAATCCGGAAAATCACATTGTGGAAAGTATATGAATTTATTTGCATTCTGCAGAGGGAAATAAGTATTTGATCCCCCACCAACCAGTAAGAGATCTGGCCCCTACAGACCAGGTAGATGCTCCAAATCAACTCGTTACCTGCATGACAGACAGCTGTCGGCAATGGTCACCTGTATGAAAGACACCTGTCCACAGACTCAGTGAATCAGTCAGACTCTAACCTCTACAAAATGGCCAAGAGCAAGGAGCTGTCTAAGGATGTCAGGGACAAGATCATACATCTGCACAAGGCTGGAATGGGCTACAAAACCATCAGTAAGACGCTGGGCGAGAAGGAGACAACTGTTGGTGCCATAGTAAGAAAATGGAAGAAGTACAAAATGACTGTCAATCGACAAAGATCTGGGGCTCCACGCAAAATCTCACCTCGTGGGGTATCCTTGATCATGAGGAAGGTTAGAAATCAGCCTACAACTACAAGGGGGGAACTTGTCAATGATCTCAAGGCAGCTGGGACCACTGTCACCACGAAAACCATTGGTAACACATTACGACATAACGGATTGCAATCCTGCAGTGCCCGCAAGGTCCCCCTGCTCCGGAAGGCACATGTGACGGCCCGTCTGAAGTTTGCCAGTGAACACCTGGATGATGCCGAGAGTGATTGGGAGAAGGTGCTGTGGTCAGATGAGACAAAAATTGAGCTCTTTGGCATGAACTCAACTCGCCGTGTTTGGAGGAAGAGAAATGCTGCCTATGACCCAAAGAACACCGTCCCCACTGTCAAGCATGGAGGTGGAAATGTTATGTTTTGGGGGTGTTTCTCTGCTAAGGGCACAGGACTACTTCACCGCATCAATGGGAGAATGGATGGGGCCATGTACCGTACAATTCTGAGTGACAACCTCCTTCCCTCCGCCAGGGCCTTAAAAATGGGTCGTGGCTGGGTCTTCCAGCACGACAATGACCCAAAACATACAGCCAAGGCAACAAAGGAGTGGCTCAGGAAGAAGCACATTAGGGTCATGGAGTGGCCTAGCCAGTCACCAGACCTTAATCCCATTGAAAACTTATGAAGGGAGCTGAAGCTGCGAGTTGCCAAGCGACAGCCCAGAACTCTTAATGATTTAGAGATGATCTGCAAAGAGGAGTGGACCAAAATTCCTCCTGACATGTGTGCAAACCTCATCATCAACTACAGAAGACGTCTGACCGCTGTGCTTGCCAACAAGGGTTTTGCCACCAAGTATTAGGTCTTGTTTGCCAGAGGGATTAAATACTTATTTCCCTCTGCAGAATGCAAATAAATTCATATACTTTCCACAATGTGATTTTCCGGATTTAATTTGTGATGTGCTATCTCTCACTGTTACCAATAACCTACCCTTCAATTATGGGCTGCTCATGTCTTTGTCAGTGGGCAAACTTACAAAATCAGCAAGGGATCAAATACTTATTTCCACCACTGTACATTCAGCCACAAACCTAGGGAGGCAAACACAGACAGACAAACAGACAAAGGCACAGAGGTATGGACTATCATGCTGCAGAGATCATCCAGAGAGACTCACTGTGGGGCAGGAAAGTACACAAATGGAGGCTGAGGGGGGCACAGGTGTGGGGAGGAGATTAGGAAATGATGTGGAAAGGAGGTTTGCAGTGACTGGATGGAGAGGGCTAGAACACAGTGCAAGGGAATAAAGGGTAGCCAAATAATTACCTAGATGGACAGATGACAATTGGGTCAACAATTTGCAATCAGCATTCCTCCATTCATCATGAATGTAAGCAGCCCCAAAATGATAAGTGAGGTCTGTATTTGTTTGTGCTATATAGCAGCTATAAATGCTGATGTTTAAATATCCCACCCTGCACATTGGTGTGCTTTGTGAAATTGGTTCTACAAAAAGCTCTGCACTGCCAAGTCTATGCCCCCTGCATACTTCTTTTCTAAACGGGAAAATCTGAACGTAGACATGGCATCCACATGTAAGGCACAGCATTTCTGAAAACAAGGTTTACCTGCAGATGCCACAAATAGAGCTTATGAAATAACTGCTTGGTTCTTGTTATTTTTTGTACTATAGTAGTACAACTACCCCCCCCCCCCCTTTTTTCTTTTACAAAGCCACGCTAGTGGCTGCCAGTGTGGTAATGCTGGTACAGCCCATTCAAAGCGAATGGGCAATGTCGGCATTGCCGCATGGCTTTGTAAAAGGGGGGGGGGGGGGATAGAGCAGTCTGTATAACTTGATTTTAAATCTACTAATATTTCATAATTTAAAGATTATACATTTCTTTTTCCTGTATTATTTCATTCTGCATTCAATTCTACAAAGTTGGTGTGTATCAATATTTATAAGTTATTCAAAAGCAGCAATATGATGACTAAAGTAGATTTGACTATTGTGTCAGCTTCAAATAAGAACCCTTAGTTCAAATTTACATAATAGTTGGAACTTACTCATTTTACATCCTCTTCTCAGTTTCACGTGTTGGCAATATTAAAGTGAGTGGATATTGAGAAAGAGATAACAGAGGTCATGTGTAATAGAAAAAAAAAAGGAAAAAAAAACATAATACATGAAATTGTGAATAAATCTGCTTAAAAACCTAAAATAAAAATGTTTTTTATTTGATTGTCATAAAATACTCAAAGTTCTGAGATGCATTTTTAAATCAAGGCCAAATCAAATTCACTCGAATCAGAATTTAATAACTTTCCATTACAGAGATTCTCTATACCTCAGGAAAAGCTTACAGTGCACTTACGAAGACAGGGATTTGAAAGTTCTTTCTTCCCCTTTCTGGCATGGCCCTAGGGGTCAGGAGGCATGTTGCCCACTTCAAGAATTTAAGCCTATTGTGAATCTATACAGCCACCCAAGAACTAGTCACACTATTTCCCTTCCCTGGTTGAAACATGTCCCCAGGATTGCATCTTTATAGTGCAAACATTTGCTGTATTTTCAGACATTTGATTAATACAGGGAAAACGCTTTGAAAATTGATCTCTAATTTCTCTTTTCAGGTGCAAGATTTGGACTGTTCTATGGGACATTGAGTATCATTGTATGTTTTAGTTTATATCAAATTTTGTCAAGATTCAATAATAGTACCCATTGTTTTTGTTGCCTCTGTCAGGATAACTACTACTACTACTTATGATAAGTAACTTATCATTTCTAAAGCGCTACTAGATGTACGCAGCGCTGTACACTTGAACATGAAGAGACAGTCCCTGCTAGACAGAGCTTACAAATGAATACATAAATGCTATGATGTTATCTAATACTTAATTTATTTTTCTCCATTTATGGTTTTAATCCTTGTTTACATCCAGTGACTTCCCCCAATAATCTGAGATTCCTTTGGCATTAGATTGGTCAGCTCATATTCAGAACATCCATGCTGAACTAGCGCAATGCCTACAAGAAACCAAAAATGGGAAAATGGGACTTGATATACCACCTTTCTGAGGTTTTTGCAACTACATTTAAAGCGGTTTACATATATTCAGGTACTTATTTTGTACCAGGGGCAATGGAGAGTTAAGTGACTTGCCCTTGTGGAAACAGGAAATGAGGGCAGGACCAGAGGCAGAGCTGAGAGAGAAGGGAAGGCAGCTGATGCGCCGACTCGCCGAGCCTGCACACCTTTCACTGCTGCCGCCAGAACCCAGAGGTAAGATGACTTTTAAATTCTGGGTGGCACGTAAGAAGGCAAGGGGCAGGTGGAGGACTGTTTTGAGGGAGAAGAGGGCGGGCAGCGCAGGTCGGGCTGGCTCCTGGCTGTGAACTTCCGGTTCTGGCGGGTCAAATATTGGGGGTCCTCGAGCACCCACAGCACCCACAGAGTTGGCGCCTATGGACAGAGATCCCATCAACCAGGATACTTTTAAAGATATTAGGTTCAGGAAGTTACATGGAAATACTTTAAAACAAATAGGAGAAAATATTTTTTTTTCAGTCAATGAATAGTTAAGCTGAAGAACTCACAGCCGAGGATCCAAGATGGCTGCAATTTGCTAAGTAGCTGCGAGTCTCGATCCCGTGTTTGGAAAAAAAATGCCTAAACGGAGAGGGAGATTAGCAGTTAGAGCTTCCCCGCTAACTCCCTCTTTACCTGGTCCTATCGATTGCTATCTGAGGCCGCAGTGAGTTCTTCATGAGGGCAGAATGCTGCCAGTAGGAGACGCTGGCGAATTGGAGATTTCGGCGTCCCCTGGCCTCGATGTCACCTTGAGCCCCGCCGAGCGCACTCCCCCTCCCCAACCGCTAGGTGCCAGCTCCTACCTCGAGGATCTGACAGGGTCCACCCCGGAAGAGGGCAGGGGCCCAGAAGATCGTCGAATGGAAGCTTTCACTACACCTGAGGTCGGACTGAAGGGCAGTTTGCCCATGGAAATGCTGCGGACTGAGGAGAGAGGAGCTGAGGAGCAGAGTGCGACTCGTGAGCAGACTGTAAGGTTTGAAATTCCTATAGAATTCATGGTCAAACCAAAAGAAGTTACATTAGAAGCTTTGTGGGACTTAGTCTCTAACCTAGGACAGATTTTCTTAAAACAAACTAATGAGGTATTGCCTAAATTAAAAACTTTGGAAAATGATTTACAAAAGAAAGAAGAGCAGATTAAGGATTTTAATGATAAAGTTGTTAAAATGGACCAAAGAATTGTGAAGTTTGAAACTATACAACCTACTATGATTAAAGATTTGACAAACCTAAGGGTTAAAATGGAAATTTTTGACAATTACACTAAAAATCATAACCTTAGATTTGTCAATTTTCCCAAACTTCAAAATGTTGCTCCCTTGGAGATGTTGAAGTGCTATATGCGTGAAATATTATTAATTCCTGAACAAAATATACCACCAATGACTATGGCTTATTATATTCCCAGGAAAGACCTGAATCAACCTGAAGCTCCGATAGATGTTTCTCTTTTGTTGGAGACCTCGGATACTGCTCTAGTGACTGCAGCCACATTAGTGGCGACAGTCGCGTTATTACCAGACAAGAATTGGATCTTCTGTCTGTTTTTCCATAGAAATCAAACAAAATAAAACATGGAAAAGAAAATAAGATGATATCTTTTTTATTGGACATAACTTAATACATTTCTTGATTAGCTTTCGAAGGTTGCCCTTCTTCTTCAGATCGGAAATAATTTTTCCGTAACAAGGACAAACCTTTTTTTAGGTTTTAAAGTATTATTATTTCCGGATGTCTCTAAGGAGACAAGACGACGGAGGAAACAATTTCTGCTCCTTAGACCTGAAATTCTGCACTTGGGGGGGGCCACCTTTTTTTTTTAAGATACCCCTGTAAGTGCATAATAAAGTTTAGGGATAAAAAATATGTATTTACAGAACCAGCCCACATTTCGGCGCTTATAGCCTCAGCAAAAGTGGATAAGTGCTAATTATAAGAATTAACTCCGCTTAGCAGAATTTGCGTTATCTTGTAATTTTTTTTTTCCTAGTAATACTTTTCTCCATTAGATTTCTGAAATCTTGGATCCGAATTTATGGACTTGAGTATTGTTTTCCTGTGAAAATGTGAAGAATTTTGTTTTTCACTTTTTCTTTTTCTTTTTATTATTATTATGTTCGAATATGTTATTGATTAATGGATACTTTCTTAAACAAGATGTTTTCTTGTAATAAGTTTAATAATATGAATAAATAAAATAAAATAAAAAAAAAATGAATAGTTAAGCTCTGGAACTCTTTGCCAGAGGATGTGGTAACAGTGGTTAGTGTATCTGGGTTTAAAAAAGGTTTGGACAAATTCCTGGAGAAAAAGTCCATAGTCTGCTATTGAGACAGACATGAGAAGCAACTGTTTGCCTTGGGATTTGTAGTATGGAGTGTTGCCACAATTTGGGTTTCTGCCAGGTACTTTGTGACCTGGCTTGGCCACTGTTCAGAAAACAGAATACTGGGCTAGATGGACCATTGGTCTGACCCAGTATGGCTACTCTTATGTTCTTATGGTATTATCCTCAAGAAGATTAATCCAGTACATATAAAACTTAATTTGCACTCTTCAATATGAGGTTAGTTTGTTTTTCATCTATTACTGCAAAAACTGAATTGTATTAATCCAGACAGAGGCCATCAGGTGCCAATTTCACATTCAGTACGGGAGAATGAACAGGAAAAGTTTGTGGTGAAGGAGATCATAAACATCAAGCTAGTTGGAAGCCACCTGTACTACCTCATGAACAGGAAGTTGTATTTTTCCAGAGGGTTACATCTGGGAAGCAGCAGGCAACATGCATGGTTCCATATAATTGTCATGCATTTTCATATGGCATATCCGCAGAAGTCATCATTAATAATCTCCAGAACTATCTACTACTACTAGTGGTGGTATGGAGTTCCAGGCTGTTTCCCCCAGAAATTAAGCCCTGACATTGCATATGGGTATTAGAGATGTTAATTTGTTTGAAACCACAAAGTAAATGTCAATGACATTTCCCCATATCTTTTTGTGTCATTGGGAATGAAAACAAGCATATAAAACATGAAATGTCATATATTTAAGATGTTCTTCAATTTTATGAAAAATCTGTTTTATTGACAAACAACAATATAACAAACATGTCTCATATCTCAAGTATGAGGTACAGTTACGAACCATAACTGTTCACCACATTATCCAATTGACATCTCTCCATGATCCCTTTTGTCCTCTTTCTCCCCCAAATCCCCTTTTTACCATTAATCCCTCTGGTGGACTGGTCTAGCAATGAACCATAGAATCCATTGAGAAATTTAAAAAGTTGCATATAGAAAGTGTGGTAAAAGCATCATCGAGGACAGCCTCACAGTCCACCAGAGATTCCATGTTGCAGTGAAACAATATACATGCCTTGAGTATGGTAAAAGCTTTAGTCAAAAGGCAGACTTCACAATACACAAGAAAATCCACAATAGAGTGAAACCATTTACATGTTCTGAGTGTGGTAAAAGTTTTTGATGGAAAGAAAACCTCACACAACATCAGATAATCCACACAGGGATGAAACCATTTACACGCACTGAGGAGGTAAAAGCTTCAGTTACATCAGGACAGGTCATTAGGGAATGTACACTCTTGATATGAAGTATGGAAAATAGCACTCTGGTATTTAGATATGTAATGAGACTTCATTTTTATCTACAGATCTGAATTCAAAGCCCAAATCTACTGATAAACAATAGACACAAGGCTCAGATGTTATAAAAAAAATAGAAAGCTTGGCATCAGGTAGAATAATGGAAAAGTGACATCCCAGGAAAGCAATAGGGCACCCTAGGGGGCACTGCACTGGGCTTTGTAAAATGCTCTCAGGTACATATCTCACTATTGCTCCCTTACCTTGTCTGCTAAGCCTCCCAAAACCCACCCAAAACCCACTACCCCCAACTGTACACCACTACCATAGCCCTTACAGGTGAAGGGGGCACCTATATGTGGGTACAGTGGGTTTCTGGTGAGTTTTGGATGGTTCACAGTTTCCTCTACAAGTGTAACAGGTAGGGGGAGGTAGGAGCCTGGGTCCACCTGTCTGCAGTGAACTGCATCCACCACTACACTACTCCAGGGACCTGCATGCTATTCTGATGGACCTGAATATAACACCTGAGGGTGTCACAGATGCTGGCAAGCAATGTTTTTAATCACATTTTGGGTGGGAGGGGGGCTGAGAGGGGGTTATTGACCACTGGGGGAGTAAGGGGAGGTCATTCCTGATTCCCTCCAGTGGTCATCTGGTTATTTAGGGCAGCTTTTTGTGTCTTATTTGTATATAAAACCAGATCTAGCTCAAAACATCTACATTTTTAGTCCTGGACGGTTTTGTTTTGTTCCATTATGGCTGAAAAATGTCTAAGTTGTAGGAACGCCCAAGTTCCACCCTGAACATGCCCGTGGCACTCCCCCTTGAGATTTGGACGCACTTCTGAAGGACTTCAGAGAAAAACGTCTAAAAATAGGGTTTGAAAATGCTGATTTGGATGTTTTTGTGAGAAAAACATCCAAATGCAGACATGCCACTTTTTGGACATTTTTCTCTTTTTAAAAGAGCCCAATAGTGGGCAAATTGATTATAAGAGAACACCATTAGGCCACTTCCTACCATTCCTCCAGATATTTTCTCCAAGGATTTTATAGACCCTTCTTCCCATACCACATGGTAAAAGCAAACAACAGCCTCTTAAATCGCAGAGTCTACCCCTACCCCCTTAAACCTTGGGGAAACATCTTCTCCAGACTTCCCTCATGGGCAGCATCAAAACATTATTCCTCAATGAGGGGGAAAGGGAGTAAGGACCAGCATGCAATATATAGTTAAGGTGTAATGGGGCCAGCCAAGCTCTTTTAATTGCTATTGGCGTAAACAGGTCAGCCTCCAAATTCCAATCATAAATATGATGAAGAATGAAGGCTTGTCTGTAGACAAAAGTATTGGGTAACCCCAAACCCCCTCATCTCCGTGGGCATACAGTTGACACAAGCACAATTTTGGCTTTCGATTAGCCTATAAAAATTTTGAAATCACTGTATTCAATTTGTGCCAATCTTTATGTTTAAGCCTCAGGGGCAGGTTTTGAAACAGGTACAGCCAATTAGAAAAAAATGTCACTTTAAATAAATTAATTCTTCCCAACAGTGATAGAGGCAGAGAATGCCACACCTCCAAGCACTAAATGGTGTGTTGTAGGAGGGCAAGTATATTAGTAGAATAAAGCTACCCAGGATATTCAGGTAAGTGAATGCCTAAGTATCAAAGACTACCTTCTGCCCAGCACAAAGGAAAACCTGCCCCCCACTCCTGTTGCTAGTGTGGACAGGTAGCCAATTCCTCTGACTTATGAATGTTTAACTTGAACCCTGAAAAGTCCCTGAATTCCGTAAAACTCTCCAGCAGCTCCAGAAGAGACCACTGGGGCTCCACCAAATAGACCAGTAAATCATCTGCAAATGTGGCAATTCTGAATTCATGATTCCCTAAATGGATTCCTCTGATTGTAAGATTATTTAACACCTCTCAAATCAGAAGATTCATAATCAACACAAATAGAAGTGGAGAGAGGGGACAACCCTGCCTTGCATCTCTCATGACCTTGAACAGAGTGCTCAGAGATCCAGGCACCATAACCTAAGCCATCAGGTTCAGGTACAGTGCAGTGATAGCATCATAAAAAATCCAGTGATTTCATATTCCTTGAGGACTCCATGCATAAAGTTTTACCTGGTGAAACACCTTCTTTGTATTGACCAGGCTTTAACCTCTTCAAAAGAGACCAATATTTGTTGTATGTTTTGAACTGTGTGTTTATTTAGATTTTGCTCACACTTTTTTTCAGTAGTAGCTGAAGGTGAGTTACATTCAGGTACTCTGGATATTTCTCTGTCCCAGGAGGGCTCACAATTTAAGGTTGTATGTGAGACAATGGAGGGTTTAGTGACTTGCCCATGATCACAAGGAGCAACAGTGGGATTTAAACTGGCCACCTCTGGATTGCAAGACCAGTGCTCTAACCACTAGGCTACACCTCCACTCCTATGCACAAACCCAACCTGGGGAGATGAAATTAAAGACAGTAAGAACTTTATCAAGTGGTTCAGCAACATCTTGGCCAGCAGCTTGGCTTCTACACAGAGCAGTGAGATGGGCCTATAGGACTCCAGTAGAGCAGGATCCTTTCAGGGTTTTGGCAACACTAATTTGAGCCTGACAACCCCCCCCCCCCCCCCCCATTTACTAAGCCACACTAGAGGCTGCCTTGCGCTAATGCCAACACAGCCCATTCACTTTGAATGGGCTGTGCTGGCATTGCTATGCAGCAGCCACTAGCATGGCTTAATAAACAGGGGGGTGTATGTGTTTTTGGCACACTCAAGAAATATGGAAATGTTTTTTAAAGAGAATAAGGACCAAACAACCAGTCCAATGTATAGTAGTCAGGGGACCAGCCTTGTCTCCAGTCCCCTTCCCAATTCAGCACTACCACCTCCTCCCTCTCAAGTGATAACCTCCTGTTCCAACCCATAAGAACAGAAACCCATAGCTGTCCAAAACTTGACATCCCTTGAACCCCAATAGTCCTTTCTACTATTATAAAAGTTAACTCCCCCATCCCCATCCCAAATTCCTACCTCCCTAAACCCTACATCTATACATTAGTCATACCTCCTGTAAAATGCAACCCCCCTCCAAACATTCCATAGCAAACTCACAGTTTTCATAACCAGAACAGGTCCTGGATGCAACCAAACCCTGTCCTACATACATCCAACAGACACAATATATGTCCATTCTTCTTATCAGGAAACACTGCATTCCATATTATGGACAGACCCTCAAACCCACATCCACTGATCTGCCCACTGTTATAAAGTGATGTCTTGAGTATGAGTCTTCTCTGCCAATCTTTCACTCGTGGAGGGACGGGTAGATCTATCTTCTGCTTCTGCTGCCATCGCCAACACTTGGGGTGTCCATGTATTCATAAAGCATCTCAGGCCATCCTGAGGGGCAGTGCCAGATGATCATGCCTCTGCCTGGTGAGCCTTGAACTGTTTGGGTGATCCCCCTCAGGCCCTGACTGCTCAAGGGTTTTATGCCTCATTTGGCATATTTAAAAAAAATCTTTGCAACCTTACATAGTGACCACCAGCTTGGGCGGGTACCAAAAGACAGCTTGCATCCCTCTGGTTTGAAAATCATTTTTATATTGACAAAGTTCCTTGCATCTTCTCACTATCTCAAGGCTCAAATCCCAAAAGAACCACATATCCATGTCACCATAATGCATCACTTTCAATCTGTGGGCCTGCTGAAGCACCCAGTCAGTTTCAGGATATCTAAGTAGTTTCACTATTATGGTTATCAGTGGAGATCAATATCCAGGCAAGAGCACAACTCTTGATGGGCACAATCAAAATCAAATGCTGGGAGGTGGTTCATGCAGAAAACATGTGCATAACAATTTTTCAACATAAGTCATAGGGTCTTTTCCTTTGCTGCCCTCGTGCACCTTCAGGATTGGCAAGTTCAATTGCCTATTTCTGTTCTTCAGATTTTCCAACTTATCTTGCAAATCCTCAAGCTTGTCAACCAACCTTGACCTCTTCTCCTGGCTTTCAACTCTTTCCTCCTCCAGATCACTCATTATTGTCTCCAACACCTTCACCCTAACTGCCAACTCCTCCAGTCGGGCATCTAAGTGGGCCACCACCAAATCAGCTATCTCCTCCTTAGCGGCTCGAATCTCTCCCAGAACTGTGGCCCAGGTAGGCTACTGGTTGTCAGATTCCGGTTTCACATGGTCCTGCAGTGTCCCGTCCTTTGGGGAACTCCCAGCACTGTACCCACTGCCATCTTTAGAAAACCTCGAGAATTTTGATTCATATAAGTCCTTGAGTGGCCTAATAGTTAGTGCAGCAGACTTTGATCCTGGTAACCTGGGTTTGATTCCCACTGCAGCTCCTTGTGATCTTGGACAAGTCACTTAACCCTCCATTTTCCCAGATACCAAAATTTAGATTGTGAGCCCTCTAGGGACAGCAAAAAGTACCTGCATATAATGTGTACAGCGCTGTGTGCATCTAGTAGCACTATATAGAAATGATTAGTAGTAAAATGGTCTGATCATGGTAGGCATTTTTGTCTTGAGTATTTTAGGCATAATTCTGACAATCTACCAACCACTACCAGTCTACCATGAAAAGCACAATTTATACCTGGACAGCTGGTAGCACACAAGTTTGGGGGAGTGCATTGTGGAACTCACTCAGGCGCATCCAACCTGCAGGAACGTCAACTGAAAGTCCCACTGTTATTGAATTTTAAATTAAAATTTTGATTAGTGGGTATTTTGCCATGCTGTGGTATACAAGGGGAAGGAAATTGGAAGGTCCCTTCATGTCCCCGTATTAAATATGTTAATGCCTAGTAGCCCATTTACTTAAGGACGGGGAGTTTTCTCTCTGTGAACTCCATTCTGAAATTTGTATTTTTAAAATTGAACTCAAACAATTATAATCAATGCTCCAGCCAAAGCATTTGCATTCAAGTGAATTAAATTTTGGCAGCTTGGTAGAATTTTGATCATTGTTCTTCACTTGAAATAAACTTTACAGAACCCTGCAAAGATCAAATATTTCTCATGCCAAGTTTCCACACAACACATGTTTTAGATAACTGATCAAATGAGTCTTTCAGTATTGCAGTGAGACCCTGTAAGGCACATGTAGGACAAACAATTTCAGGTATGTGATAGATCAACAGAATGCAACATGTTCCACAATTGACACAGAAGCTATAAATTCTGACTAACTTAAAGGTGACTTCACCACCTAGAGTTTTGGACTCCTCTTGTATAGGTGCAGCATTGCACACGTCTAGTAGTGCTATAGAAATGATAAGTAGTAGTAATAGTATAGTGGGTTTTCTTGAATATTTACAGGTCAATATTCAAAAGCATTTAGGGGGCCCTTTTACAAAGCTGTGGTAAGCACTAAGACGTGCTTAAAATAGCAAAGAATTGGCATACGTGGGATGCACTGAGGCATCCCACAGTGATTTCAGGATGTGTGAGCTACCTGTGCGCTAAAAAAATAAGATTATTTTTTTTCACTGTGGGGGCATGTCTGTGGGAGGAGAGTGTGCATGTTCTGTACTAATCAGTAAGGGGCCCTTTTACTAAAGGGTTGCTGCATGGCAATGGGCTTGAAGCACAACAACAACCTGGAACTACCGCTGGCCCAACACGTGCCATTTCCATCGCCAGTGGAAATATTAAAAAAAATATTTCCACAGGGGGTTACCCGGCGGTAATCAGGCAGCACCGTGTGCTGCCCAGTTACTGCCAGGATAGTGTGGGACCCCCTACCGCTAACTGAAAGGGTGGCGGTAAGTGCTCTCCCCCCCCCCCCCCGAAATGGCCACACAGCAAGTGCAAACTTACCTCACTGCCATTTCTTTTTTCTGCCTTTTTATCCGTAGCAGTAAAATTGGGCCTGGTGCACAGCAAAAATGGCTGTGCAGGACCCCTTTTATCACAGCTTAGTAAAAGGGCCCCTTAGTGCAGTTACATTACCGCACACTAACCTAGTATCGTGTGATTGACACGTGAGCTCTTCCCACCTACAAAATGGGTTGTGATAAGGGCTCACATGCTAATCTGTTTTAATGGTCACATGCTAATTTATTTATTTATTTGTTACATTTGTATCCCACATTTTCCCACCTATTTGCAGGCTCAATGTGGCTTACATAGTACCGGAAAGGCGTTCGCCAACTCCGGTATAAACAAATACAAAGTGATGTTGTGATAGAATAAGGTTCATGTGGAACAGACACATTGGGGAATCGTAGGGCGGAAGAGTTATGTTATGTCCATTACGTACTTTGGTTTCGTTGTGTTGCAGGGTTCAGGCATTTAAGTTGGGTCGGTAGGGTATGGCTTTTTGAACAGGTTAGTTTTTAGTGATTTCCGGAAGTTTAGGTGGTCAAATGTTGTTTTCACGGCTTTTGGTAATGCGTTCCAAAGTTGTGTGCTTATGTAGGAAAAACTGGATGCGTAGGTTGATTTGTATTTGAGTCCTTTGCAGCTTGGGTAGTTGAGATTTAGATATGTTCGTGTTGATCCGGATGTGTTTCTGGTTGGTCTATGAGGTCTGTCATGTTAGTGTGTGGTGATTAATACAAAAAATAGGAAATCCCACCATGGTAATTGGGCAGAGCGAGGCAACGTGGCCGTGCTGTCGATTACTACTGGGAACGCACCCCTGTGGTAGAAAATGGAAAATTATTTTATACCACAGGAAACTGCACACTCCAACTTCGGAACTGCCACCAGGCTCCTCCACTACCCTGGTGGTAGAGCTGACTTGGTGCACACTACCCATGCAGTAGCCCTACCACAACTTGTAAAAGGGCCCCATATAGGGGCATAATCGAACGGGGTGCCCAAGTTTTCCTGAGGACGTCCTCGCAGGACGTCCCCGCGAAGGTGCAGAGAAACCTGCATTATCAAAACATGATGGGCGTCCATCTTTCATTTCGATAATACGGTCAGGGACGCCCAAATCTCAGCATTTAGGTCAACATTAGAGATGGTCGTCCTTAGAGATGGTCGTACCCGATTTTCGGTGATAATGGAAACCGAGGACGCCCATCTCAGAAACGACCAAATCCAAGCCATTTGGTCATGGGAGGAGTCAGCATTCCTAGTGCACTGGTCCCCCTCACATGCCAGGACACCAACCGGGCAACCTAGGGGGCACTGCACTGGACTTCAGAAAAAAGCTCCCAGGTGCATAGCTCTCTTACTTTGTGTGCTGAGCCCCCCCCAAAACCCACTACCCAGAACTGTACACCACTACCATAGCCCTTAGGGGTGAAGGGTACAGTGGGTTTGTGGTGGGTTTTGGAGGGCTCACATTTACCACCACAAGTGTAACAGGTAGGGGGTGATGGGCCTGGGTCCACCTGCCTGAAGTGCACTGCAGTACCCACTAAAACTGTTCCAGGGACCTGCATACTGCTGTCATGGAGCTGGGTATGATATTTGAGGCTGGCATAGAGGCTGTAAAAAATATTTAATTTTTTTTTAGTGTGGGAGGGGGTTAGTGACCACTGGGGGGAGTAAGGGAGGGTCATCCCCGATTCCCTCCGGTGGTCATCTGGTCATTTAGGGCACATTTTTGTAGATTGGTTATAAAAAAAAAAGACCAAGTAAAGTTGTTCAAGTGTTTATAAGGGACGCCCTTCTTTTTCATTATCGGCTGAGGACGCCCATGTGTTAAGCACGCCCCAGTCCCGCCTTCACTATGCTTCCTACATGCCCCCATGAACTTTGGTCGTCCCCCCAACGGAAAGCAGTTGAGGACACCCAAAATCGGCTTTCGATTATGCCGATTTGGGCGACCCTATGAGAAGGACGCCCATCTTCCGATTTGGGTCGAAAATGGTGCCCTCTTCTTTCGAAAACAAGCTTGTTAGTGTTTTAAGTTATAAATTTGTATGAATTTTTATTAGTTTTATGTATTTATCCACATATCAGTTTTATCTTAACTTATTATTTTACGTATTTTATGTGTTTTTCATTTGATTTGTTTTTGAATGCGCTTTTAAAATGTTTTGATAGATTGTTTTTTCCTAAGTGTTATTTATTATTTCACTATAGTTATGAATTTCAGCTTTTAGTTATGTTTGCTTTTATGTAAGTAGAGATTGACCCCTGAAACAGGCCGTTCTCCCACTGAAACACGGACCATATCAGGTCCCTTGGTTCTGTTTATCATTTATCGTTTATTAAATTTGCTATACCGCTTTCGTTGCAGGCAAATTAAAGTGATTTACAATAAAATCATTAAAAAACAATCAAACAAAAAGGAACATCTACTGTAGATAGGAAAAAACAGACTGACCTTATCAAATTAAACACTAACTCAATCACAGAGAGAACAGTACCACACGCTTGCATATAAAGACAAGCAGACCACAAAGGAAAATAAATTTGATTAAACATACAAGTACAAATAAGACAACAAAAGCATACTCAATATTCCACACAGTTAAACCCAATCCTGACCTCCCATAGCAGAATCAGCCCAGACCTATGCATAGAACACTTGCTGGAATACTTGCGTCTTTAGTAGAGTGCGAAAGAAGATATGTTTCAAGTCGAAGGCACTGTGGCAACGAGTTCCACAGTGCTGGTTAAATAAAGTAGAATACACTGTTGGTGCTTGCTTATTAAATCTGTTTTTTTTCCTTGGGTCTCCTTTTTCTTTGCGTGGAGGCCTTCATCCATCCCTACTTTTTGTTTGCTCTGACCTCATATGAACACCCCTTTTCCTTATGTTTATAATTTAAATTGATATTGAGTTATACCTTCTTTTTTGGCTCTAGGGTTCAACATATGTTCCCCCCTTTTAAAGAATTCTTCATTATAGAACTAAAATTTATTTTTCACACTTTATTACTGTTGGATGTGTGACACTTCTTTGTCAAATTGCAGAACAAAAAAAAATTAGGGTTTCATTGTTATTGTTCATAGAACACTCAAAGTACCTATCAGTCTGCCACAGTCTGACTTTTACTATTTTCTTTTCTTGACTGTTTCTCTAACTTATTATAGGGGCTCAGAAATGCCAAGCTGCCAGATCTCTTCAACCTTTCAGGCTGTTCTTATTTAACTGACAATTGCAGCAGCCTTCAAATGAGTAGATTCAAAATAATGATAGATATGAGCACTTCTATTTATTTCTCTTTTCAATCACAGTCTCCCTGGCTAAAGCAGAAATTTCCACAACTGTTTAATAATAATGTTAACTCTTTCAGTCTCAACAATTGATATCAATCAAAAGCCATTCATAGTCTCAGTCACACACTGAACTGTTTCCCAAATAATTTAATTTGTTGGTAGATATTGGCAACTACCAATCACTTTTGACAGTGGTTGCTCCATAAATTTATTGCAAAACAGTTTCTCATAGAATTGTCTTTCTACTGCTAGGAGTAGCCTAGTGGTTGAAGAATTGGGTTGACAATGAGAGAAGCCCAGTTCAAATCTCATTGTCACTCCTCGGGATCTTGGGCAAGTCATGTGGGGAGAATCCATCAAAGTGCGGCAAAAGTTCACTTTTTACTGCACATTGATTCCCTGTGGGATTCAGCAACCTGCGGGTGCCCAGTATCACAAGATGCTGAATCCCAGGGTAAGAAAATAACGCTGTTTGCAAGACACCTTGCAAGAAACATTATTCCCATAGCCCAGAAGCATAGGACCTGAAGGATGTGGCCTGATGACCTCAAGCCCCCCTCCAGACTTAATCCTACCCCTCTGGATTCAAGCGCCCCTCTTGGTTTCAAGCTTCCCCTCCCCCCCCCCACACACACACACAAGGTCTACCTTTACAATCATTGGTAGTCCATGGAGGGTCCTGTTTTTTTTGGGAGTGTAGGAGGTTTTCCGGGGGGGTACAGGGAGTCTTTGAGCAGGGACAATGTGCTGTCATTCCTGCCCAGTCCTGCATCATCTTCAAAATGGTGCAACTATTGCTAGGGGGTCATATTTCCATATAAGGAAATATGACCTCCTTGTAGTAGTCACACGAGACTACCACCAGGGGTGTAATTTTGAAGCTGGTGCAAGATTGGGTAGGAGCAACTGGGCACTGGTCCTTCTTGAAGACCATCCAGCCCCTCAGAAGACCCCCCCCCCAGATGTTCAAAGACCCCCCCTGGACAGCCCATTGGGAGGGGTAGGGATTCTTGAATCCAGGAGAGGGGAGACTTAAAGTTGGGGGTGGGTCTTGAAGCCAGAAAGGGGACCCAGCTCTGTCAACCCGAGTGCATTGAACTGCGGTTTTGTGACCCATTGCCCCCAGACATATGATGTCTATGTACATTAAATGTAGACATCATATAAAACATGACAATGCCAAACAGGATGTCACCTCTGTGGGACAGCATGTTACAAAACCAGAACACTGCATCAATGACCTTATGGTGAGAATACTAAAAGGAAACTTTAAGACAATCCAGGAACGTAACACCTTTGAAGTCAAAATGATTAAATATTTTGACACTCATGAAACAGGACTTAATGATCTGGGTTTTCTATCCCACTATAAGACATAATTTTCTACTGCTTTGTCAACCTCTTATCCGCCTTCCATCTCTTCCTGTCTCTCACTCACCTCTTCCTGTTTCTCACCTAAATCACCCCTCCTGTGACTGAGACTGTCATTGGAATGCTTTTGTGCTTCACTTATATATTCTGACATTTGGTAACATTTGCTTATTTCACATCTCTGTTTCTTTGATACAGGTTGAATCATTAGTGGTGGTTGCCACATACAAAGCTATTCTCTTGTAAGAGGCTATGGTTTGGAATAGCTACAGTGGTTTTTAAAGATCTCTATGAATTTTAAGAGCTCAAAGACATTTGAATGTGATTCTGCTTTCTTGTGTAGTGGGAAAGATACTTCTCTTTCAGTGAATGAATCCCAGGTAAGAGATGCCTTCATAAGGCGATTAATTTGCAGAGGGAGGGGGTGAATCAGAGGGAATTCCTGTAGAATATTCGTCTGGTTCTAAGGAGGATTCTGGAAGATGAAAATGTCTGAATAATTTTCTAGGACATGTTGAGAGAGCTCCAACCTGGAGTGGCTCACTTTGGTTTAGACTCCAAAGCAGACAGCAGACAGGAAATATGATCTTGAGATGAATGAGTATCATTCTGCATAGGAGTAACAGCAGTGGATTTGTATACCCTATAGCTTGCTAAGATATTGATCATTTGTTTACTTGCAGTAATAGACATTTTATTTCTGAGTGTATGAGGGCTGGGATTTTCTTCCTTAATTTTTATGGTGCTAAACAAGTATTTCAGAGCATATGCAAATGAGGTGGTTTAGGGATAGAAGTGTCAGCAGATTTTTTTGTTCACATCTTCCTATCATGTGATTTTATCAGTCTCTTATTTTTTTATTTGTTACATTTGTATCCCACATTTTCCCACTTATTTGCAGGCTCAATGTGGCTAGGGATTTGTATTATTTCACAAACAGGGTAAATCTTTAATATAGACGCCTACATACAGGCAACACGTGTGCACTTATGGGAAAGGTGACCAAAGTAGCAGATCCAAAATGTTGAGAATGGCTGATTTTTCATCTTGTCCATAAGCAGTATGAAAAAATTACATGTTTGAACTTTGGACTTCACATTACATTAAACAATATTCTTATATTCCTTAAACCAGGGGCGTAGCCATACTTCGGCGGGAGGGGGGTCCAGAGCCCGAGGTGAGGGGGCACATTTTGGCCCCCCCTGGTGCCGCCACCCCTCCTCCATTCCCCTCCCACCACCGCCAACCCTCTCCCACCACTGTCAGGCGCCCCCAACCCCTGCCAGCCAAGGTCCCCCTCAGCGCCGATCTGGACTCCGCAAGTCCCGACGTCCTGCATGTAGCATGCAGGACCTCAGGACTCACAGAAACAGAATCCAGATCAGCAATAATTTTTAAATTATTTTATTTATTTTTTAGATTTTGCTCACACCTTTTCAGTAGTAGCTCAAGGTGAGTTACATTCAGGTACACTGGATATTTCTCTGTCCCAGGAGGTCTCACAAAACATTGAAGTTTTAGCCCTGGACATTTTTGTTTTATTCCATTAAAGCTCCCAGGTACACATCTCACCATTACCCCTATATATTACATGGGGAGCCCTCCAAAACGTACCAAAAACCTACTGTGCAGTATGGCTGCAGATGTCACCTATATGTGGATACAATAGGTTTTTGGTGTGGTTTTGGAGGCTGACACTTTCCACCACAAGTGTAACAGTTAGAGTAGATCATGGGTCTGGGTCCCCTTCTCCACAGTGCACTGCATCAACCACTAGTCTACTCCAAGGACCTGCTTGCTGTTCTAATCTGACTGGCCATAACATCTGAGGCTATCATAGAAGCGGTTATGCACTGTTTCTTTCACATAGGAGATGGGAGAGGGTCAGTGACCAATGGGGGAGTAAGGGGGGTCAGTCCTTTATTCCTTCAGTGGTCATGTATGGCACTTTTTTGTGGCTTAGTCATTATTAAAACAAGTGTAGCTCAAAATATCTTACCTTTAGTCCTGGACATTTTGGTTTTGCTCCATTATGGCAGAAAAAATATCCAGCACCCTAATCCCTCCCCTGACATGCTCTCTTGTGATTTGGACGTACTGCAGGTGAAATGCATAGATAAACATCTGTAAAATAGGTTTCATAAATAGTGATTTGAACATTTTGGAAAGCAAAACATCCAAATGCTGCTTTATGCCACTTTTTAGACATATTTCTTTTTTTTTTTTTAATGAGCCCCATAGTGCCCATACTCATAGCATGTGATATAAAGTTGATACAAAATACACATCCTTGGTCCTGATCTGTCTTTGCCATTTTTCAGGCTATGATTTCATTTAGGGGTCCTTTTAGTAAGCTGAGGTAAACACTAGTGTGTGCTCACCACAGCATAAAATGGCTTACTTTAGGATGGCTTAGGCGTCCTGCAGTAAGTTCCACATGTGCACATACTTCCTGTGTATCAGGGGCATAGCTACATGGGGCCACAAGGACATGGGCCTCTGTAGATTTGGCCCTGCCCCCCCCCACCGCCAACCCCTTTGACCCCATCCCACCACCAACCCTCCCCCGCCACCGTCGGGTACCTTTGCCCCTGCCAGCCGAAGTCCTCTTCTCCAGCGCGGCCGCATTGCTGATCTGCAAGGGCAGGCTTCTGTTTCTGTAAGTCTGAGACTCACAGAAACAGAAGCCTGCCCTTGCAGATCAGCAACTCGGCCGTGCCGGAGAAGAGGACTTCGGCTGGCGGGGGTTGTGGACCCCCCCCCCCCCCCCGCCAGCAAAGGTACCCGACAGCGGCAGCGGGGGAGGGTTGGTGGTGGTGGGAAGAGGGGTCGAAAGATTTGGCGCTGGGAGGGGTCAAAGGTGGTTGTGGCGGTGGGGGGGGGTTTGGGATAAAAATGGTGGGGGGTCAGCAGCGCCGGGGGGGCTAAAACATGCCCCCTCACCTCGGGCTCTGAACTCCCCCTCCCGCCGAAGTCTGGCTATGCCCCTGCTGTGTATTCAAAAATAAATTTTTATGTTTGGGTCAATGGATGTCTGGGGGTGGAGAGTGGGTGTGTGTGTACTAATCAGTTAGCACATCTACATTTCTAAGCTGTAACTGATTAACACAGGATTACTGCATGAGCCCTTATTATCTACAAAATGGGTGGCAATAAGTGTTCATGTAGTAGTTGTTTTTAAAGGCAGCATGCTAATGGCAATATTTGTGCATGACCATTAATACAAAAGATAGAAAATTAGTCATTTTACTGGTGCAGTAAAAATGGCCTTAGTGCGTAGGAGAAACACACAAAAGGGTGCACTGAGGCCATTAAAAGGACCCCTTAGAAGGCCATGTTCTGTTTTGGAGAGACTATCTCATGGCTTTTTAATTTTCTCAGGAGTCTTTCATGAGGGAATTGTTTTCGTATTCCCTTCTATCGTGTTTAACACTGGCATTGTTTTCATCCTTCTTTATTTTAGACTTTTGTGAAGGAATTCTCCCAAAGTGTTGACTGGGCTGCAGTACCTGTGAGAGAGATTCATGGAAGCAAAGAGTGGCCCTATTTCCAAGGTTTTCACCTGGGGTAAAGGAGGGCTTTACAAACCCCAGATGCCAGATTACCATGATGACTAAAATATTGGACCTGGCGCCTAAATTTTGCTGGTACCTAAATTTTGCTGGCATAAAACGAGGGCCTCTGCATGAAGGAAGCCAGCTGTGCATAGGAGGAGAGCCATCAGATTACAGGACTGATCTCCATGCCTACCTTCTACAGCTGCTGCCCACCATTGTTGTATCTCTGAGTCCCGATGTGCAGGAACACAATGAAAATGTCCAGGCCCGGCATCAGCAGTAACAAGCATAGAGGAGCATTTGAGTCTATGGCCTGATGAAGGTTCTACTGGTCTCTCCTTCTCTGATGCGTATTGAACACATCCGAGGGGGCGGGACCAGCAGGGCCTTCGTCATCGCATAGGTTAGAAGGCACCTCTACTCTCATGTTACCGCTAATGCCAGGCCTGCTCTTTTTTCATTGCATTCCTGCACATTGAGTCTCAGAGAAGAAAAATGTTGGATTTAGGGAGGGGGAGGGGAAGGTAAGAGAGCGAGAAAGAAAAGAGGGAACGATGTTGGACTGAAGGAGCCTGCAAATTGGTGGGAAAATGTGGGATACAAATGCTACAAATAATAAATAATAATAATAATAATATTGAATGGTAACAGGGAGGGAAGAGAGTAGAGAAAAGAGGGGAAATGCACATGAATGCAAGGGAAGGGACAGGAGGGGGGAAGTGTAGTATATTGATAGAAGAAAAGGAAAGGAAAGAGAAGAGGGAGGGAGGAGATTTACATGGATGAAGAGGAATGAAAGAGGTGAAATGCAGCAAATGAATGGAGGGGGAGGGAAGAAGAAAGAGGAAGGAGAAGAGGGAGGAGATCTACATGGATGGAAGAAAAGAGAGGGGAAAGATGTACATGGAATACAATGGAAGGAGAGGGAGGTGATGTACATGGATGGAAAGGAATAGAAGAATAGAGGGAAAAGATGCATATGGATGGAAGGGAATGGAAGAAGAGAGAGAGAGTGAGATTACATGGGTGAAAGGGAAGGGATGCTGCACATGGATAGAGGGGAAGGGATGAGAGAGGGAAAGGAAGGAAAGTGAGAGGGATGAAATACACATGGGTGGAGAGGAATGGAAGAAAAGAGAGGGGTGAGATGCACATGGATGAAGGGGAAGGGGAGAAAAGTGAGATGCACATGGATGTAGGGGAATGGAAAGAAAGAGATGGAAAACTAGATTTGAGAAAGGGCAGAAAAATGGAAGAAAGCTGAATATGAATGATCAGTGGCAATTATGGATGCAGGAGAGGAAGTGAAGAAAACAGGCAGTAAGAACAGAAAAAGAAAGGAGGCCCTGGAAACTGAGTTAAGAACATAGAGGGAAGGAGAACTACAATCTGGGAAGCCAATGAAATTCCATAAATTGAAGGGAGATATGTTCCATCTTCCCAAGACTAGCATACTTATGAAGCTCTCAAGGAAACCTGGGGAAGCCCACAATAAAGGGCTTTACAGTAGTCTAAGTGAGGCATAAGAAGCACCGTTCCCCCTAAGCTGAATGGCAATCCTCCACCTACAGTCCTGCCAATTATGGGGGGGGGGGGGGTGCTGACTCACTATCACATTTTCAATACTGAGAGGCAGGCATGATCTGCAGAACTCCAGGGAACCTGCCTGTCCCTAGTGATAAAAAAACAATATGGAAGCACCCCCCCCCCCCCCCCCCCACACACACACACACTGACAACAATCCATTTGGAAGACTCCCGCTCACCTTAGAGGGAACAGTGATAACAAGGCTCTGCACCACCAAATGAAAATTGTCAGTAGAGAGCAAACATTTAAGCCTTATAACCATCCATATATTAAGAACAAACTGTCTAAATAACAGCAGCAATCTGTGGGTTAAAAGATAATGAGGTGTCTAAAGTAACACCTAAGCTCTTAACTTTATCCAAAATTGATAGAGACACATCCCCAACTCAAAAATTAAAGGCGAGTGAATTTCTATAAAACAAGAGAGCCATAAAACCTGTGTTTTCTCTACATTTAAAGAAAGATAATTGGTGGACGTCCAGGCTTGTACTGTGTTAATATAAAGTTCTATCAACTGGAATCTATCTTCAACTTAGCTGGTGTTGAAAAATACAACTGAAGATCACAATTAACACCTAATCCAGCTAACAATTCACATACCGGAAACATAAATTAAACAAAAGAGAAGAAAAGAAGAGTCCTGTGGACACTTAAGAGGCACCCAATCAGATTTTGAATTTCTTTATATCACTTGATATTGTCCATCAGTTAGAAAGGAGTTGACCCACAGTAACACGTTACCTAAAATGCCAAAAGACTGCAACTGATTGAGCAATACAGCATGTGTCAAATGTTCCTGTAACGTCTAGTGAAACTGAAAAGAATCTTTCACCTCTATCAAATCCTAGCAGGACTTCATCTAGCATATATATATATATACAGTGGGGGAAATAAGTATTTGATCCCTTGCTGATTTTGTAAGTTTGCCCACTGACAAAGACATGAGCAGCCCATAATTGAAGGGTAGGTTATTGGTAACAGTGAGAGATAGCACATCACAAATTAAATCCGGAAAAATCACATTGTGGAAAGTATATGAATTTATTTGCATTCTGCAGAGGGAAATAAGTATTTGATCCCTCTGGCAAACAAGACCTAATACTTGGTGGCAAAACCCTTGTTGGCAAGCACAGCGGTCAGACGTCTTCTGTAGTTGATGATGAGGTTTGGACACATGTCAGGAGGAATTTTGGTCCACTCCTCTTTGCAGATCATCTCTAAATCATTAAGAGTTCTGGGCTGTCGCTTGGCAACTCGCAGCTTCAGCTCCCTCCATAAGTTTTCAATGGGATTAAGGTCTGGTGACTGGCTAGGCCACTCCATGACCCTAATGTGCTTCTTCCTGAGCCACTCCTTTGTTGCCTTGGCTGTATGTTTTGGGTCATTGTCGTGCTGGAAGACCCAGCCACGACCCATTTTTAAGGCCCTGGCGGAGGGAAGGAGGTTGTCACTCAGAATTGTACGGTACATGGCCCCATCCATTCTCCCATTGATGCGGTGAAGTAGTCCTGTGCCCTTAGCAGAGAAACACCCCCAAAACATAACATTTCCACCTCTATGCTTGACAGTGGGGACGGTGTTCTTTGGGTCATAGGCAGCATTTCTCTTCCTCCAAACACGGCGAGTTGAGTTCATGCCAAAGAGCTCAATTTTTGTCTCATCTGACCACAGCACCTTCTCCCAATCACTCTCGGCATCATCCAGGTGTTCACTGGCAAACTTCAGATGGGCCGTCACATGTGCCTTCCGGAGCAGGGGGACCTTTCGGGCACTGCAGGATTGCAATCCGTTATGTCGTAATGTGTTACCAATGGTTTTCGTGGTGACAGTGGTCCCAGCTGCCTTGAGATCATTGACAAGTTCCCCCCTTGTAGTTGTAGGCTGATTTCTAACCTTCCTCATGATCAAGGATACCCCATGAGGTGAGATTTTGCGTGGAGCCCCAGATCTTTGTCGATTGACAGTCATTTTGTACTTCTTCCATTTTCTTACTATGGCACCAACAGTTGTCTCCTTCTCGCCCAGCGTCTTACTGATGGTTTTGTAGCCCATTCCAGCCTTGTGCAGGTGTATGATCTTGTCCCTGACATCCTTAGACAGCTCCTTGCTCTTGGCCATTTTGTAGAGGTTAGAGTCTGACTGATTCACTGAGTCTGTGGACAGGTGTCTTTCATACAGGTGACCATTGCCGACAGCTGTCTGTCATGCAGGTAACGAGTTGATTTGGAGCATCTACCTGGTCTGTAGGGGCCAGATCTCTTACTGGTTGGTGGGGGATCAAATACTTATTTCCCTCTGCAGAATGCAAATAAATTCATATACTTTCCACAATGTGATTTTCCGGATTTAATTTGTGATGTGCTATCTCTCACTGTTACCAATAACCTACCCTTCAATTATGGGCTGCTCATGTCTTTGTCAGTGGGCAAACTTACAAAATCAGCAAGGGATCAAATACTTATTTCCCCCACTGTATATATATATATATATATATATATATATATATATTGTAAGGAATATGCCGAAAGGAAGAGGGACCCCAGCTACCCACCGGGGAAAAGAGAGCCGGAGGGTAAGAGGGAAGACCCTAGGGATGCTCAGGTTTTGCCCAAAAGGGACATAAAGATGGGAAACTACAACTCCCAGAAGGCCACAGGAGAGCTCCGGAGGAGGAGAAGTAGGGTGCAGTACCAAGGAGCTCCAGAAGAGGGCCGCCAGGAGAAGGGAAAAGCTGATTCCCCCACCTGGTGGAAGAGGTGGTGGAACCGGTGGCAGGAGAAGGTAAAGCAGCCTAGCAGAGTTAATGAAGAAAAGTGTAATCAGCTGGAAAAGGGGTGGGGGGAGGAGAAAATGGACTGGACTAATGAAGGAGGGAGAGAGAATGAACCAGAGAGGATGGAGCAAGAGGAAGCTGAGCTGGTCTTAGAGGAACCCATGGAGCTCTTGGCTATGGCTCAGCCAGCACTGAAGGTATAGGGGAGAGGCCTGGGTCAAAGCAAGAGGAGGTCAGGAGAATAGAGACTGACCTAGAGGGTGGGACCCAAGGCTTTGAGCCCGCGCAAAGCCTAGCTCCATTGAACTGTGCTGAGAGAAGCCTGGCTGTAATTGGACTGTGTTAGAAACAGCCTGACTTTATTGAACTGTGCTGAGAGAAGCCTGGCGGTAATGGGACTGTGTTAGAAACAGCCTGACTTTATTGAGCTGGGCTGAGAGAAGACTGGCTGTACTTGGACTGTGTTTGAAACAGCCTAGCTCCATTGAACTGTGCTGAGAGAAGCCTGGCTGTAATTGGACTGTGTTAGAAACAGCCTGACTTTATTGAGCTGGGCTGAGAGAAGCCTGGCTGTACTTGGACTGTGTTTGAAACAGCCTAGCTCCATTGAACTGTGCTGAGAGAAGCCTGGCTGTAATTGGACTGTGTTAGAAACAGCCTGACTTTATTGAACTGTGCTGAAAGAAGCCTGGCTGTAATTGTACTTGGTAAACCAGCCGAGGAGCTGTTGAAGGAAAGGGTCTTGGGTTGCCAATCCCAAAGACAGGCCCAAGAAAGAAGAAGAAACACACAAAGAGGAAAACAGAGAGCTCGGTGCGGATGGTGAGGAGGCCTCACGGCCTTAGCCAGTAGGAGCATTGTTTACAATATATATATATACAGTGGTGGAAATAAGTATTTGATCCCTTGCTGATTTTGTAAGTTTGCCCACTGACAAAGACATGAGCAGCCCATAATTGAAGGGTAGGTTATTGGTAACAGTGAGAGATAGCACATCACAAATTAAATCCGGAAAATCACATTGTGGAAAGTATATGAATTTATTTGCATTCTGCAGAGGGAAATAAGTATTTGATCCCCCACCAACCAGTAAGAGATCTGGCCCCTACAGACCAGGTAGATGCTCCAAATCAACTCGTTACCTGCATGACAGACAGCTGTCGGCAATGGTCACCTGTATGAAAGACACCTGTCCACAGACTCAGTGAATCAGTCAGACTCTAACCTCTACAAAATGGCCAAGAGCAAGGAGCTGTCTAAGGATGTCAGGGACAAGATCATACACCTGCACAAGGCTGGAATGGGCTACAAAACCATCAGTAAGACGCTGGGCGAGAAGGAGACAACTGTTGGTGCCATAGTAAGAAAATGGAAGAAGTACAAAATGACTGTCAATCGACAAAGATCTGGGGCTCCACGCAAAATCTCACCTCGTGGGGTATCCTTGATCATGAGGAAGGTTAGAAATCAGCCTACAACTACAAGGGGGGAACTTGTCAATGATCTCAAGGCAGCTGGGACCACTGTCACCACGAAAACCATTGGTAACACATTACGACATAACGGATTGCAATCCTGCAGTGCCCGCAAGGTCCCCCTGCTCCGGAAGGCACATGTGACGGCCCGTCTGAAGTTTGCCAGTGAACACCTGGATGATGCCGAGAGTGATTGGGAGAAGGTGCTGTGGTCAGATGAGACAAAAATTGAGCTCTTTGGCATGAACTCAACTCGCCGTGTTTGGAGGAAGAGAAATGCTGCCTATGACCCAAAGAACACCGTCCCCACTGTCAAGCATGGAGGTGGAAATGTTATGTTTTGGGGGTGTTTCTCTGCTAAGGGCACAGGACTACTTCACCGCATCAATGGGAGAATGGATGGGGCCATGTACCGTACAATTCTGAGTGACAACCTCCTTCCCTCCGCCAGGGCCTTAAAAATGGGTCGTGGCTGGGTCTTCAAGCACGACAATGACCCAAAACATACAGCCAAGGCAACAAAGGAGTGGCTCAGGAAGAAGCACATTAGGGTCATGGAGTGGCCTAGCCAGTCACCAGACCTTAATCCCATTGAAAACTTATGGAGGGAGCTGAAGCTGCGAGTTGCCAAGCGACAGCCCAGAACTCTTAATGATTTAGAGATGATCTGCAAAGAGGAGTGGACCAAAATTCCTCCTGACATGTGTGCAAACCTCATCATCAACTACAGAAGACGTCTGACCGCTGTGCTTGCCAACAAGGGTTTTGCCACCAAGTATTAGGTCTTGTTTGCCAGAGGGATTAAATACTTATTTCCCTCTGCAGAATGCAAATAAATTCATATACTTTCCACAATGTGATTTTCCGGATTTAATTTGTGATGTGCTATCTCTCACTGTTACCAATAACCTACCCTTCAATTATGGGCTGCTCATGTCTTTGTCAGTGGGCAAACTTACAAAATCAGCAAGGGATCAAATACTTATTTCCACCACTGTATATATGTAAAGTTTCAGTATTATGCTTTGATCTAAATTGAGATTGAAATGTACCCAGTAAATGGGTTTCTTAAACAAATTCTGATAACTGAAAAATAACTATTTTCTCCATAATATTTGAAAAGAATATTAAATTTGAGATGGGATGGAAATTCTCAACCTTACTGCAATTCAGTGAAGGTTTTTTTCAGCAAAGGTCTAACCGCAGCTGTTTTCAACAGAGCAGGGGCCTTGCTTTCCATGAAAGATTTATTAATAATAAATGCCATAGAAGGTGTAATATACCACTTCAAGTTTTTACATACAGTAGTAGAATATGCATTTAAAGGGCTATTAGAGTTATTTAAAGCTTGAAAAGCCTTACTAACATCCAAAGCATCAACAGGAGCAGTGGCGTAGCCACAGGTGGGCTTGGGTGGGCCAGGGCCCACCCATTTATGGTTCAGGCCCACCCAACAGTAGCACATGTTTAGTGGTAACTGGTGGGGATCCCAAGCTTCACCAGCTGAAGATTTCCCCCTGATGGTAACAAAAACGCTACTCTCCACGACACCACCACCTGCGCATGCTCAGTTTTCAGTGCAATACTGCTACCAAGGTGGAAAGAAACATTTTCCCACCAGCTGAGATTTTTTTTTTGGAGGGGGGGGGGAGAACACTTCTTGCCTAGGCCCCCCCCAATTCTTGCCTAGGCCCACCCAAAATCTGTTGTCTGGCTATGCCCCTGAACAGGAATAGAGTCTGCCCAGAGTTCTGCAGTTTCTGAAGGGAAAAAATTAACCTTACAGTATCTTGAAATAATTTAACAATTTGTTGAGTTTTAGCTTAAAAATAACCAGCAAATTGTTGACATGAAGGAATCAGTTGTTCTAAACATTTTGGAGAAACTAGAGACTGGATCACAGCAAACAACTCCTTTGATTCTACAGGGGCTTTAGCAACCTTATCATCAAAGAAAGTTCTCTTAGGGCTCCTTTTACAAAGCCGTGGTACTGATTTCTAGTGTGATAAATAAGACAAAGCCCATTCAATTCCTATGGGGTTCGCAGCATTTGCTGAACAGGAATCAGTACCAAGGCTTCTTAAGAGTCTAAAACTGATGTTTTTTTAAAAATACATTTCCAATGCCAGATTATATTCTCCTTTAGTATAGGCATCAGGATACTTTCTCCAGTTATACATTATTTCCTTCTCAACTTTTTTTTTTCTTCTTTTTTTTCAAGTCAGACGTATACCAAGGATGATGGATTGGCTGCTTAAAAGTTATGACTTGCATAGGAGCAATTGTTTCTAAATCCGAGTCTAAGGATTGATGCCAACAATCCACAGCTTCTTCCAGTGACAATGTCTAAATTATTCAACAAAGGAACACATTCTTTCAGCAAACTCTGAAGCTCATAGTCTGGACATCGAGGTCTATTAGTTGCACTCATGAAATTTTTACAACTGTCTTGATTAGACAGGGTAAAGGAAATCAGTTTATGATCTGACCACAGAACTGAAGAGACATCTGGTTGTGTATCTAAACTGAACTTTTTTTTTTTTCATGGAGAAAATCCAAATCCAGAATATGACCTCCAGAATGAGTAGGTACAGACATTAACTGTTTCCAACCTAAACAAGGCATCAAATGACAGAAATCTTGAGCCACTGTATTGAAAGGTAGCATATCAAAATGCAAATTAAAATCACTTAAAACAATAGTATTTTTTGACAATAAATCACAAGTAGTAAAAGCTTCAATCAGTGGTGAATAATTAAAATACAACAACCCCGGAGGACAATAAATTAAAAGAAGTTTTAGAGCAGAAATTAACAATAAGGATTAAAAAAAAGCTCATCAACTATAAATTTATCACTAGTATGAAACTGTAGGTACTCTGTAGCAATCACTAACACTCCACCTCTTCTGTTGGAACATGGCTGAAAGAAAGCTTTAAAGGAAGTGTGTGTGTGTGTGTGTGGGGGGGGGGGGTGTTAATTGTGAAATCATTATTATATTAGAATCTAATAACCAACTTTCTGAAGTGAATTAAATATTAATAAAAATATCAATTAACAAATCATATACAATCTGAATTTTTTTGAACAGATTTTGCATTTATCAAAACAATATGAAGCTTATCAATGCCTAAGGAACTGAGTCTAACCTGGAGGAGGAGGAGGAGGAGGAGGAGGTGGTGCCATCACCAGTGGCCGAGGAGGAGGAAGAGGAGGCTGTCCAGGAGGAGGAACATCAAATGGTGTTTGTGGAAGGTGGTGAATGAGCAGATATGCCTCCTCTGGAGGGGGAGCACCCAGCAGCCTCAGCAACACCACCACAACCAGCCCCAGCAGCACCACTGGAAAACAGTGCCGCAGTACTGCAACTCCTGCAGCAACTGGTTGCTGTAGTAAACCAGTTGCTGCTGGAGGGGGCAGCACTGCGGCACTCTGTACAGCAGAGGCAGGAAACACACAGCCGTCTCCTGCTGATGATAATAGACATTTTAAGAAGGGTGATGGAGGGACAGGAGAGGCCTCATTGATGGGACCCAAAAAATGTTTTGTAAATAGTTAATTTTTAAATAATATATTATAACTAGTAAAAAAGGCCCGTTTCCGAAACCAATGAAACGGGCGCTAGCATGTGGCTTTTTTTGTGTGTGTGTGTGTATGTATCACAGAGTTATTTTGTGTGTGTGTGTATGTGTGTGTGTGAGGGTGCGGTGTGTGTGCAGGTTGTTGATGTGTTTTTTGTTTTGTTTTGTTTTTTGCTTGGGGGTTGGGGGATGTGCTGTGCTGTCCTTGGTCGCTGTTTGCTGCTGGCTGGGTCGCGGGTAATCCTTCCAGCTGGGCCGCAGCTTGTCCTGTTCGCCCACGTCCCAGATGGTGACGGGCACGTTGTTTTCCGGCTCCTCTGACTCCATGTCAAGCGATCCCAAATATAGTCTGTGCAATAGGCCCTCTGGCACTCTTCAGTACTGGCATTAGGCATTTAAAAATTCCCCCTCCCCCCCCCCCCCGGTCTATTTTTGCACATACCCACAGCAGGAATATTCTTCTCTCATTCCAGCGGTGGTTCTGTGCTCTCCGTGCTGCACAGATAATGAGCCATTCTGCTGGGGAATGGTCCTCCCTTATTGTCACGTAGTTTCCTCTGATTGGTCCGTCTTATGTTGCCTAGTGTTGCCTGGGAACGGTGTTGTGATGGTCCTTTATGTTTCAGAATGTTGAGGGTGTTTTTTCTAATTGGTCCATCATGCGAGGGCGGGGCAGAGAGACATGGTCAGTGTTGTGGCTTCACCACCATGAATCCATGAACCCTTCAGGGAGAGACTGAGTGACTTCAGAACGTTGTCTTCAGAACGTTGAGGGTGAGTTTTATTATAGTAGATGTTAAACTTTTTCACCAACCAGGGTCTGTGTCTCTACTTTGTGCACTACATATGTGGTATTATCAAATGCTGGGGTTGATGTGAGAGAAGGCAGCAATCTGGGTTGCATGACAGGTCAACTGTGACAGAGAAACTTTGGTACATATGTGTCATAAGTGTGGCCATACAGAAGGCCACCTGTTCCTTCCAAACTGCATGGCTGTATGGTAAGGGTGGGGGGAGGCTGGGTGGGCATTTCTGCAGCAATATGGATGGGAGTGAGAAGTTGGAACCCCTCATCATTGGAAAGAGCAAACAGCACCGTTGCTTCAAGAAAGTTAAGCGACTTCCTGTGTCATATGAGGCTAATGCAAATTCATGGATGACTGGGGAAATTTGGAAGCAGTGGCTAAAGAAATTAGACACTAGAATGCGGGCACAAAAGCGTCAGATTTTGCTGCTTTGTGATAATTGTGCTGCACACAGGGATGGTGTCAGGCTGTCTAACGTCAAGGTGGTCTTCCTGCCACCAAACACTACCTCTCTGATCCAACCTATGGATTAGGGCATAATAGCCAATTTCAAACAACATTATTGGGCTCTTGTGCTACGTCATCTGATGAGCGTTATGGATGACCAAATTGGCAAGGATAAATGTGCTGTTGAACTGGCTCGTAATCTATCACTGCTGGATTCCCTACATATGCAGAAAGAAGCCTGGAATCATGTTACACAGGCAACCATTGTGAACTGCTTCAAGCGGGCAAGCTTTGTTAAGGATGTGGAGGGAGATGCAGCTGTTGCAAATGTGTCAGATGAAGAGGTTATTGACATACCAGCTGGTGTTACTGGAGTTCCATCACTACGTAGCTGTTGATTATGATCTACAAACAGCTGAAGACAGCACTGATGTTGAGATATGCGCCTACACGCAGGCAACAACGGCTGATGATGGAACAGATGAAGAAACGAGCAGTGTGGCACATGCTGATGATTTTTTTTTGTTTTTTGTTACATTTGTACCCCGCGCTTTCCCACTCATGGCAGGCTCAATGCGGCTTACATGGGGCAATGGAGGGTTAAGTGACTTGCCCAGAGTCACAAGGGGCTGCCTGTGCCTGAAGTGAAATTCAACAACCTCCTCCTGTCACTTTTGCAAGAGCGCTGGAGAGTCTCAACACCATGCGGGCCTATCTGGAGGCCACTGGATGTCACTGCTATGACAATTTTTATCGTCTGGCAGATATAGTCTATGGAACTCACAGACCGAAGAGTATACAGAGGACTATAACTGATTATTTCAAGTAAACCCTAATGTCAGTTAACTGAGACTGTATACTGTATGTATAATATTAAACAGTACTGTACATATGTTTATCAGATGTCAAGCTTCTTTGGGTAACAGCGGTTAAGTGCACGCTCTGGTTAACTGCATGCATTTCTTTGGTCCCAGACCCTTGCACTTAAGCGGATTGCACTGTATGTATAACACAACCTTGGGTCCAAGTTGGTTATATATTTATTTTTATTTATTTATTTTATATTTATTTATTTATTTACTATATATTTATTTACTTATATATATTTATATAAATTTATGTTTATATATATATATATATATATATATATATATATATATATATACACATACATTTATGTATATATATAAACATAAATTTATATAAATATATATAAGTAAATAAATATATATATAATTTTACCTCGGACGTGAGGCATCAAGTCTCTGATTCTAGTAGTGTGTGTGTGTGTGTGTGTGTGTGTGTGTGTGTGTGTGTGTGTGTGTGTGTATTAAAGTAAGAAAGTATTAAGGAAGATTATAAGTCAAGGGTACTTCCTGTCTTGTCATTTTGGAAAAACTGATTCTGTGTGTGTCCAACTGGGACCCAAGGTTGTGTTAGTACTTGACTGCTGCTACTGTGTTTGGATCTGGCCAGAAGCCAGTCCTATTATGAATTTTCCTAGTGACTGCACAAGGGCTTTTGTTGCTTGAACCCTGAGCCTGTGAAGCAATAGGCCTCTCTATATATTTGATTGAACAAATAAAGCATTTTTGTTTTGGTGCAAACCTGTATGTGTCAGTATTCTTTGAGGCCTTGCAGCTGGCTGACACCCATACTAACAAGGCCCTTTTACTAAAATGCACTAGAATCTGGCATAACCTGGGATTTAACCACCTACGATGCATGTATTGAACGCACGTAAAAATTAGAATTACCACCTGGAGCACACAGTAGCCAAGTGGTAGTTCTGATTTGATGCATGTTGTATGCATGATGGCACCTACACACCTTAGTAAAAGGGCCCCTAAATGAAGTACATTTGAAAACAGCAAATTGAAACCTAATAATAGGACTATCATGAAATAGGATCAAAAATATACACATTTAACAACACTGAAATTCAAATAACAGAGATATAATAGAATGTCAGCACAATACTAATGAAACATCTAATAATCAGAAAATTAGAACATTCAAATAACATTGCTATGATACAAATGCTTTTCTATAATACAGCTTACCATTCCCCCAAAGTTCTGTATTAAATCTGGTGCGTACAACACACATCAAATCAGAACTACCACTTGGCTACTGTGTGCTCCAGGTGGTAATTCTAATTTTTACGCGCGTCCAATACATGCTTCAGAAAATATTTTGCATTTTCTGCCGGGCACCGCTAAGCGGGCGGTAATCAGCAGTGTATGTGCGCTGATGACTACCGCCTGGTTAATGCATGAGACCTTACCACTAAATTAATGGGTGGCGGTAAGGTCTCAGATCCAAAATGGATGTGCACCAATTTTTATTTTGCTGCACGTCCATTTTTGCCAAAAAGAAAAAGGCCTTTTTTTGCAGGCGCGCTGAAAACTGAACCTGCATGTGTCCAAAACATGCGTCTACACTAGCGCAGGCCATTTTTCAGCATCCCTTACTAAAAGGACCCCTTATTATATTTATGTTAGTACTTGGTCATTTTACTGTTGTTATGCTGTTAACAAAATTATATGTTTTATGTTAAACTGTACCTGATGTACACCAAATTGGGTGCATCTCTTCATAAAGGTGGTTAATAAATCCCAATAAATAAATAAATATATTTTAGTGCTGGTCCAGCACTAATGTCATTAGTACACAGTACCTTCATAGAGTTAACGCAGGAACACTTACCACCTTCTATTTAGGAGATGCTAAGTGCTCTTGAATTAACTCTACAATAGCCAGAGCGCATGACAAGTGGGGTTTTTTTTAGATTATTTTATTTTAGAATTTCAACATAACATTCAAGTATGTACTTAAAAAAGAAATCAGAAAAAAAAGACATAGAAAGACAGGGAAACCATTTAATAGAGGAAATAGACATCATCATCTGAGAAAGATGTCTAAGTTTTTGTGAAAGGAGAGTTAAGTAGGCATAGCCCAAATGTAACTGGTAAAAAAAACACCAACGCTGAACAGCCTGATAAGAGAAGGATAATTGTAGTGACCTTTTATGTTTTACACCAAAAAATGATGAGAATAAAAAGCAGACGATGATTAGCAGCTCTAGAACAATTAGGACTTATAGGAAAATATCTATTTATAGCATCATTTAGAATCCTAGGTCATATTGACCAATGGACAAGTAGAGAGAGAGAGAGAGAGAGAGAGACTTATCCATTGGTCAATATGACCTAGGATTCTAAATGACGCTATAAATTATAATAGTTATTTTCCAAGATGTCCTAATTGTTCTAGAGCTCCTAATCATTGTCTGCTTTTTATTCCTATCATTTTCTGGTGTAAAACATAAAAGGGCAGTACAATTATCCTTCTCTTATCAGGCTGTTCAGCTATGGTGTCATAATATTATTGTTTGTACTGATAGTTAACTACTTAGGAGGATAAAAATGACACAAAGGAAAGGAAATGTGTAGGAATGGAATTTTAATTCTATATAGAATTAGACAAAATCTCAACATAAAAGCTGAACACACTCCATATTGCTTTAGCAATATAGCTAAGACCTGTAGCCTTACAACTCACCAGACCCTCCCCCCCCCCCCCAAAAAAAAAAAAATGTGGGGTCACCTCAGGAACAGAAACACACTCTCCTTCCACTGTCAGACACTTCAGCTTGGAGAAGAGATGGCTGAGGGGAGATATGATAGAGGTCTATAAAATACTGAGTGGAGTGGAACAGATAGAGGTGAATTGCTTGTTTATTCTTTCCAAAAATACTAGGACTAGGGGGCAAGCAATGAAGCTACAATGTAGTAAATTTAAAACAAACTAAAAAAAAGTATTTCTTTTACTCCACATGTAATTAAACTATGGAATTCATTGCAAGAGAATGTGGTAAAAGCTGTTAGCTTAGCAGGTTTAAAAAAGAATTGGATAATTTCCTAAAAGAAAAGTCCATAAGCTATTATTAAGATGGACTTGGGAAAATCCACTGCTTATTTCTAGGATATGCAACATAAAATCTGTTCTACTGTTTTGGGATCTTGCTAGGTACTTATGACCTGGATTGGCAACATGGTCGACCTTAGAGATGGGTGACCTCGGTTTTCGCCAATAATGGAAACCGAGGACGCCCATCTAAAAAATGACCAAATCTAAGGTATTTGGTTGTGAGAGTAGTCCACATTCATAGTGCACTGGTCCCCCTCACATGCCAGGACACCAACTGGGCACCCTAGGGGGCACTGCAGTGGACTTCATAAATTGCTCCCAGGTGCATACAGTGGGGGAAATAAGTATTTGATCCCTTGCTGATTTTGTAAGTTTGCCCACTGACAAAGACATGAGCAGCCCATAATTGAAGGGTAGGTTATTGGTAACAATGAGAGATAGCACATCACAAATTAAATCCGGAAAATCACATTGTGGAAAGTATATGAATTTATTTGCATTCTGCAGAGGGAAATAAGTATTTGATCTCCCACCAACCAGTAAGAGATCTGGCCCCTACAGACCAGGTAGATGCTCCAAATCAACTCGTTACCTGCATGACAGACAGCTGTCGGCAATGGTCACCTGTATGAAAGACACCTGTCCACAGACTCAGTGAATCAGTCAGACTCTAACCTCTACAAAATGGCCAAGAGCAAGGAGCTGTCTAAGGATGTCATGGACAAGATCATACACCTGCACAAGGCTGGAATGGGCTACAAAACCATCAGTAAGACGCTGGGCGAGAAGGAGACAACTGTTGGTGCCATAGTAAGAAAATGGAAGAAGTACAAAATGACTGTCAATTGACAAAGATCTGGGGCTCCACGCAAAATCTCACCTCGTGGGGTATCCTTGATCATGAGGAAGGTTAGAAATCAGCCTACAACTACAAGGGGGGAACTTGTCAATGATCTCAAGGCAGCTGGGACCACTGTCACCACGAAAACCATTGGTAACACATTACGACATAACGGATTGCAATCCTGCAGTGCCCGCAAGGTCCCCCTGCTCCGGAAGGCACATGTGACGGCCCGTCTGAAGTTTGCCAGTGAACACCTGGATGATGCCGAGAGTGATTGGGAGAAGGTGCTGTGGTCAGATGAGACAAAAATTGAGCTCTTTGGCATGAACTCAACTCGCCGTGTTTGGAGGAAGAGAAATGCTGCCTATGACCCAAAGAACACCGTCCCCACTGTCAAGCATGGAGGTGGAAATGTTATGTTTTGGGGGTGTTTCTCTGCTAAGGGCACAGGACTACTTCACCGCATCAATGGGAGAATGGATGGGGCCATGTACCGTACAATTCTGAGTGACAACCTCCTTCCCTCCGCCAGGGCCTTAAAAATGGGTCGTGGCTGGGTCTTCCAGCACGACAATGACCCAAAACATACAGCCAAGGCAACAAAGGAGTGGCTCAGGAAGAAGCACATTAGGGTCATGGAGTGGCCTAGCCAGTCACCAGACCTTAATCCCATTGAAAACTTATGGAGGGAGCTGAAGCTGCGAGTTGCCAAGCGACAGCCCAGAACTCTTAATGATTTAGAGATGATCTGCAAAGAGGAGTGGACCAAAATTCCTCCTGACATGTGTGCAAACCTCATCATCAACTACAGAAGACGTCTGACCGCTGTGCTTGCCAACAAGGGTTTTGCCACCAAGTATTAGGTCTTGTTTGCCAGAGGGATTAAATACTTATTTCCCTCTGCAGAATGCAAATAAATTCATATACTTTCCACAATGTGATTTTCCGGATTTAATTTGTGATGTGCTATCTCTCACTGTTACCAATAACCTACCCTTCGATTATGGGCTGCTCATGTCTTTGTCAGTGGGCAAACTTACAAAATCAGCAAGGGATCAAATACTTATTTCCCCCACTGTAGCTCCTTTACCTTGGGTGCTGAGCCCCCCAAAGCCCCCCCCCCAAAACCCACTCCCCACAACTCTACACCACTACCATAGCCCTTATGGATGAAGGGGGGCACCTAAATGCGGGTATAGTGGGTTTCGGGTGGGTTTTGGAGGGCTCACATTTACCACCACAAGTGTAACAGGTGTGGGGGGGGGGGGGGGTGGGCCTGGGTCCGCCTGCCTGAAGTGCCTGCATTACCCCCTAAAAACTGCTCCAGGGACCTGCATACTGCTGTGATGGAGCTGGGTATAACATTTGAGGCTGGCATAGAGGCTGGCAAAAAATGTTTTAATTTTTTTTTGGGTGGGAGGGGGTTGGTGACCACTGGGGGAGTGAGGGGAGGTCATCCCCGATTCCCTCCGGTGGTCATCTGGTCAGTTCGGGCACCTTTTCGAGACTTGGTCCTGAAAAAAAAGGTACCAAGTAAAATCGGCCAAATGCTCATCAGGGACACCCTTCTTTTTTCCATTATCGGCCGAGGACACCCATGTGTTAAGCACGCCCCCGTCCCACCTTCGGTACACTGCCGAAACACCCCTGTGAACTTTGGTCATCCCTGCAACAGAAAGCAGTTGAGGACGTCCAATTTTCGATTATGCCGATTTGGGTGACCCTGAAAGAAGGACGCCCATCTCCTGATTTGTGTCGGAGCTGCGTACGTCTAGTAGCACTATAGAAATGAGTAGTAGTAGTAAGATGAGCACCCTTCTCTTTCGAAAATGCCCCTGCATATGTCCTATCCAGTCTGCCCATCCGTCTACTCTCCCTATCACTCTCTTAGAGATCCTATGTCCCTGTCCCTCCCAAGCTCTCTTGAATTCAGATAGTTTTTGTTTCCACCACTTCCACCTTGATGTTGTTTCATGCATTCACCATCCTTTCAGTGAAGAAGTTTTTCCTCAGGTTACTTTCCATTTTCATTTCATTTATTAATACTTATAGCCCACATTATCTGAGCAAATGTCGGTTCTGTGTGGCTTACAGTGAAACAATAACATTTAGAGTGAAATGATAATAAACCTTGTGGTTTACATGGAAATGTTAACAGTTACAATCAAACTTTTTTCAATGAAAACCTACTGTAGTTCCCTTGAGTATGAGAAGGCATTAGAAGCAAAATGATTTGTGGTCTTGTGTGGTGATGCATGTCTTGGTGATATATGACTAGTGATGCATGATTATTGCATACAGTGAAACAACATTTATAATAAGTACATAAGTATTGCCATACTGGGAAAGACCAAAGGTCCATCAGGCCCAGCATCCTGTTTCCAACAGTGGCCAATCCAGATCATAAATACCTGGCAAGATCCCAAAAAGTACAAAACATTTTATACTGCTTATCCCAGAAATAGTGGATTTTCCCCAAGTCCATTTAATAATGGTCTATAGACTTTTCCTTTAGGAAGCCGTACAAACCTTTTTTAAACTCCGCTAAGCTAACAGCCTTTACCACATCCTCTGGCAACAAATTCCAGAATTTAATTACACGTTGAGTGAAGAAAAAATGTCTCCTATTCGTTTTAAATTTACTACATTGTAGCTTCATCGAATGCCCCCTAGTCCTAGTATTTTTGGAAAGCGTGAACAGACGATTCACATCTACTCGTTCAACTCCACTCATTATTTTATAGACCTCTATCATATCTCCCCTCAGCCGCCTTTTCTCCAAGCTGAAGAGCCCTAGCTGCTTTAGCCTTTCCTCATAGGGAAGTCGTCCCATCCCCTTTATCATTTTCGTCACCCTTCTCTGCACCTTTTCTGATTCCACTATATGTTTTTTGAGATATGACGACCAGAATTGAACACAATATTCAAGGTGCGGTCGCAGCATGGAGCGATAGAAAGGCATTATAACATCCTCATTTTTGTTTTCCATTCCTTTCCTAATAATACCTAACATTCTATTTGCTTTCTTAGCCGTAGCAGCATACTGAGCAGAAGGTTTCAACGTATCATCAACGACGACACCCAGATCCTTTTCTTGGTCAGTGACTCCTAACGTGGAACCTTGCATGACGTAGCTATAATTCGGGTTCCTCTTTCCCACATGTGGTATACATGGAAATGTTATCTGCTACGATCAAACCTTTTAAACAAAAACCCAGATCTCTTAAGAATGGTAAGGCACTAGACATAGAATGGTTTGTGGCCTTATCTAGTGATGCATGACTTAGTAGTATTTATCCTGTATCGTCTAGGAACATCTTTACTCGATGGGCTTTAAGCATTTTGCGGAATTGGAGGTAATCAGTTATCTGCCTTATGTCTCTAGGTAATGAGTTCCAAATTTTTGTGGCCATAAAGGAGAATCCTGCTGAATGGATAGATTTGTATCAAATGCCCTTGTAACTGGGGAGATGTAGCAGTAGAAATTGCCTGGTGTAAGTCATGGCATTCTTTCGGGGAAGAATTACAAGGGACAAGTAGTCTGGGGCTGTTCCTTACAGAATTTGAAAAAGATTGTTACGGAAATGTTGAAATAGACAAGGAGCCAATGCAAAGCTAGTAGTACAGAGATGGCTCATTGGTACCTGGCATCCTGAAAATCAGTCGTGCTGTTGTTTTGGGCAGACTATAGTTTCTTCAGGCTTTATTCCTTACACCCAGCATAGAATCCATTGCAGTAGTCAATCTGTGATAGGATGAGTGATTGGACCATGATTCTGAATGTATTTATGGAGAAGGAACTTCTAATTCTTCTTAGTTTCCAGAGGGCCCTAAATATCTTTGTGGTGACTGTTGCTTTCTGATCGTCAAGTGTTAAGTGCTGATCTATGATTACCCCTAGGGCCTTTAAACTGTTTCGAGAGGATAATGTTTTTTTGCAGCAATTGGGTGATGAGTTTTGTTTAGGGCAAGCAGTTTTGTCTTTTCTAATTTTAATCGAAATGTGGAGGCCCATGTGTCCATGGTGTCCATTTCTTGTTGAACCCTGTGCCATGTTCCCATGATGTCCCATGAGAAGGGGATGTAGATCATGATGCCATCCTCATATATATGTGGGTTGAATTCAACCATTTAAAGTCCTTGCCCAAAGGCACCAGAGATTAACCCCTTTCACGTTCATCCTATGTCATCTCTTTTTTTTTTGTTTACCTTTGTTGTCTGGACATTTTATTTTTCAAATCATGTAGCTTCCAGTCTCTCATTTACACACTTGTTGTGCCAGTCTTCTCCTAAGTTATTTTCTCAGAATCTCCTTTCTATTTCTTTACTCATCTCCAATCTTTTTTCTTTCCTTCCCTACATTTCTCTGACTCATCTTCCCTTCCATTTTTTCTCCATTTTTATATTCTCAGTCTCCCTCTTTTCACCTCTTACCTACCTACCAGCTCTCCATCTCCCACTCTTGTGTTTTCCCCACCCCTCTCCACTGTCCCTGTCTCTGTATGAGTTGCCCTCTTACTTTCCCAGTTTCTTATTCTCCCTCTGTCTTTCACTATCTCATACCTTAGTCACCTTTTTCTCTTCTCTGTACCCATTTCCCAAACCATCATTTACCTTTCCATAACTCTCATTCCCTCACCAGCCCTAGCATCTTCCCTGTCACTCACTCCCCCCTTAACCGTGTCAAGTTTCCCTTTTCCCCCTTTCAACTTCTCCCCACTCCCATTTTCACATTCTCTCTCTCCTTCCACAGTCTGTCTCTTATTGCTGCCTCTTAATACTTTCCTAAGCCCTCTAGATCCTTCACACCGTCTGTCAATCCCTCCCTCCAGACACGTTCCCCTTCCTCACACTCCCTCCCATTGGCTGTTACTGCCTTCAATTGCTCTTCCTTTCAGAGACTTTCCTCTTCTCAAGCCCATCACCCCAAATATTCTTTCCCCTCTCTCATCCCCTCACAGGAGCTCCCAGTGATGCTGAACCAGCTGACCCTAAGGCTGATCCCTTTCCTACCACTCAATTTTCTTATTATGCCAATTCCTCTCCCTCTCCTCACCACTCAGTCTCCCTATTAACCTGGCCTGATTCCTCTCCCTGCTGCTTAGCATCCCTATCACCCCAACCCCATCAAAGGGTAAACCTTTCTCTGGTACAACCACAGCAGTTTAGATATATTATATGCAGATACTTTCTTTGTCCCTAGTAGGCTCACAATCTAAGTTTTATACCTTTGGCAATAGAAGGTTAAGTGATTTGCCCAGAGTCACCAAGAGCCATAGTGGGAATCAAACCCAGTTCCCCAGTTCTCAGCCCAATGCTCTAATCAGTGCTCCCTCCACCCTTCAGCCTTCCTATCACCCTGGCCTAAATCCTCTACCACAATCCTTGACCTGCTACTGTGAGATCAGTCTTGTGATAAGAACTGTGATATTACAGCTTTTATTGTAAGACTAGTCCTATGGCATTAAGTTCTACTCTGACTGACAATGGGAGGGGGAGGAGGTTGCATGATGGGTAGAGTTTCCAAGTTTATTGTAAAATAACAGTCTGTGAGAGTGAAATGGAACTACAATAAATGACAGGATCATGCCAGGGTGATTAGGAGACTGTGCAGTGGGTATAAGGATTGGGCCAGGGAGATAGGGAGGTTGAATGGTAGGGAGAGAAATGGATGAAACTATTTAGGGCATCAAGCCATCAGTTTACCACAGGCCCAATCTGAATGCTGAAACTGGGTGGCAAAGTGATGACATGCCATTTTGGGGGAGTAGCGCCACCCCATGCTACCCTGTAACAACACCTGTGCACTGCAAACACTAACACGAGCAACAAAAGGCAAAGGAAATCTCTGGATTCCTAGCTGCCTGGGCACACAAGGTTTGAGGCCTCTCTTGTGTAAATATGCCAAATATTTATTTATACAGCTCTGTACAGACTTGCTAATCTACACATAACAATGCATTACTGTTTTCTTTCTAACCAGAATCTTTTACTTAGGATCAGTGACTTGCTAGAGTCCTTTCACATTGATGTCTCACTTGATTGAGTTTAGAAACTTGTTCTGCCAAACTGATGCTCACAGTGACTCTCTCACTGCCAAGCTTTTTCCCTGCTGTGACTCCCCACCACAACACTGCCCTAGCTGTCTGCTTTTCTATAGGGATTTCTGCTGGCTTATGGGCAGCATTTCAATCTACCAGACCTTCTAGGTGTTGCACTATACAGTCTATCTTCAACAGCTGCTTTTGTCTCTTTCACTGCTGGATACTAGCAATTTGCAGCACAATGTCTAGCTACAGCATCAGGTTCCTAGAACAGTAAAAATTAGATGAGAAAGAGTCCTAGTAATGAAAGTAATGGGCTGAGAGCCAGGGAAGCCAGTGTTCAAATCCTCCTTCTGCCTCTGACACTCCTGTGACATTGGCCAAGTCACATGAGTTCCCATCGACTCAGATATCCACTAAGATCCATAGCTTTTTGAAACAGGGCCATGCATAACAGTCAGCAAATTATTCTGAATGATTGTTGGGGTATTATTAGAAATGTTTATTCTGCACCACTGTAGGCATAATCAGCAGTGCTGAATATGTATATTTCCCCATACAGGAGAAAGTAGATGCTGACCAAAACACGAACCACCACAGGAGATGTTGCTTAATCACACTTTATTCAGAGCACCAGCAGAAGGACCTAACATGGTCCGTGTTTCAGCAGGACAACCCGCCTCCCTCAGGGGTCACAATCAAGCTTTGGCCAGAGTTCAAACTAAAATTTTTCTCCTCACAGCCACACATACCAATTCAGCCTGTTCTGGTATCTTTGAACCCTCTCCGGTAACTGGTACCGTACCTAAATCCAAATCTGAAGCCATTTGCCCTAAACCACACCATGGTCCCGCCAAAACATGGGCCATGTTTGGTCCTTCTATTGGTGCTCTGAATAAAGTGTGATTAAGCAACATCTCCTTTGCTGGTTCGTATTTTGGCCAGCCTCTCCTTCTCCTGTCTGTGCTGCTTTCTCGTAGAGGTTCTTCCTGCTTGCTGTGCCTATGCATTTTTGCCACCAAGTACCCACAGTTATCCATGTGGAGAATAATTACGTATATAACAAGTCGCTTAGGTCTAGAGGCCTATTTTATAAAGATACATGGAAAGACATTTTAGAAAGGACATGCAGAGGGGAATTCCAGTATCTAAGTCATGATGTGTATAATTCACATACTATTTTACAAGAAGCGCTGCAAACATAAAGCCTCTTACAAAATAGGAGCAAGGCTGCAAGCTTCAGTCCATTCACATCCAGAAGGAGCAGTGATTTTAGAAAGTTGGACATGGGGAAAATATGTATTTACCTTCCCCACATAGACTTGGGAATAGTTTTCTACAATTGCTGCTGCTTGATCCCAGCATCAGCGTGTTCTCCCCCTCATAGCTCTACCCTGATGCCAGCCTTTTCTCCTTCCCCAGTACCACCCAACAGCCCCCTACCATCACCTGACCTTTGACAAACACCAATAACCCCCCCTACACACACCACCACCACCACCACCCTAACCTGACCCTCATCAGGCATCAATAAGTCTTCTTGCCATCACCAAACCCCTGAAAGACACCAATCCCCCCATCCCTTGCCATCACCTGACCTAAAGCAGCCATCACCATGGTCAAGGTTCTCTCCCAGAAGCCCCATTCAGTAGCAAACCCAAAAAGCAACACACAGTGCAGTGAGCAGGTGACTAGACCTACTGCTTATTGCAAAATGACCAACACCCCTTACCTAACTGGTCAGGCTTGGACCACCATATTTGCAAGTATACCTGCCTGCTCCCAACCCAAACATCATCCAGTCACAGACTTACCTGCCATTACCAACTCACTGACTCCCAAGGCAGGACAAAAGGCAAGGCAAAAATGCTACCTCAAACAAAGTAGCTTCGTGCACCTAAGAGCAAACAATTCAGAAAGAACAAATCAGTGCTTTCAGTCAGTCATGCAAAATGGAAACTGCACAAACTTGCAACTTCCCTTCTCACCTGGAAGTAAAAAATCTTAAAACAACTTCCGCAGCAAACAAGAAGTAGAAGGGTCTTCCAGACTTTGTAATTTGCACAGGAAACCCACACTCACCAAGGCTGATGATACTACATGCCCTGAGAGATCCAGAATATGTGTAGAACCAAAAAAACTCCATCAGCAATGCTACCAAAAATAGGGCATAAACAGAATTGCCCCTTTACTTTAAAAACTGAGCAGTTTTCTTCCACCCAGCTCTGTAAGAATGCCAAGTACTCACTGGAAATGATGATCTCAACAAATGTCCTAGTGCATTCATATAATGTTCCATAACCCCAGAAGCATTAATGTAGGGTGTTCATCCACTGAAAGAATCAAAGCTCAAAAACAAAACCACTGGAAAAGAGAGAGAACACATGCAGTTTAACTAGAAACCCCAGGATATGTCACTAGCAAAAAGAAACTTTCGGATGCAAACAACAGTTGCTTTCCTGGTAGTAGGAGCAGTCAGTCCTATCTTTGGCCTGGTTTAACTTAACAAGTTAAGACTTGAATATTGGTGCTTATTTGGTTAACTGCTGGCCAGCAGCACCACTGTTGGATGTTCAGTGCCAGCAGCTGGCACTGAACATCCAACAGTGGTGGTCAATGTTTACAAAAATACTGACCTCCACCAACAGAATATTACCTCCTTTTTTAATGTGACCTCCTAGTTATTGCCAGTTGTCTTTTTTTGTGATCCTTGCTGGACTTGTAAGGTAAATCCAGAATACAAATGACTAGCATTAGTATTAGTATTAATAATTTTAAATTGCAAACAGCTTGAAATAAGGCCTTCTCATGTGATAATTCAGTATTTTGGAATGTGCAATCAAAATTTTTGCTAGATAGCCTTATTCTTAGGGGAAAAAAAAGATGAAGACTTGGTCTGTCCCATTGACCTTTGGAAGGGATGATATTCTAGGTTGGATTTTATTTATACCCACAGTTTTTTGCAACCTATATGTTATTAACTGATTTTTAACAATTACAATATACTAATAAAGTAATATAATAAACAATTTTTATATTACCTTTCAGTAAACCAACAAAGCGATGTATAATTAAAAAATACAAATAGAAAAAAAAATCATACACGCAACAAGGAAGGGAATAAAGGGCAGGTATTTATCAAACTTGTCAGCCCAAAGAACTAACTGCCAACAGTTTAGAAAAAGAAAAAGACTTGAGCCCTTTTCTGAACTTCTCCAGAGATGATTCCAAATCTGAGATAAGTAGGTACAGCAGTCTAGAAAATAGGAGCCAAGCAAGCAAAAGAACCATGGTGTGATAATAAAATATATCCTTTGTAGAGAAGGCACAGAAAGCTGATTGTCAGATGAAGAATATAAAACTCAGGATGGCTTGTAGGGAATTAAATGATCTGACAAATAACAAGGCAGACCTGAATAGTAGACACAATGGGTCACAACAAGAAGTTTAAATTTAGAATGATAGACAATAGGAAGCCAGTGTGCTTACTTAAGTAAGGATATAACGCAATCCATTTTCTGGGTTCCAAAAAGAATTTTCACTATTGTATTGTGAAGTAATTGAAGCTGTTTTAAAGAACTAAGTGGCAGGCCATTATATACAGTGTTACAGTAGTCTAGCCTGTTTTTTATGAGAGTATGAGTCACCACTTTTAGCTCATTATCCTCCATATAGCTCCTAATAGACCTCATTTAATATCAGCAGCAACCTGGGGTTTGAAAATAAGACAGGATGTAAAGTAATACAGGAACAGTAACTGTAATCCTTCACAACAATATTAGTACCACATATGGTTGGATAAAGATGCGCCTTTGTAAAGGGCCCTTGAGTGGTGTTATCAATGCTAATCAGCTTGTTAAGCCAATTAAGTTTCACGCAGTGTTATCGAATCTGCCTGGATTTCAGCACGGATCTCTAGGCACGCTATATAAAATCCAGGGGAATGCAGGTCTTTCCCGCATTTTAAGACCACTTTTAGCACTGCTGGTAAATGGCTGATTTTTTCCATTTTTGCAATAATGGCCATGCACAAATTTTCCCATTAGTTCATGAGCACTCAGCAACACCTATTTTGTAGCCAGTAAGGGCTCACACGCTAATCCAGTGCTAATCAGTTAGCATACAGCAATGCCCATGTGCTAACCAATTGGCATAACCGTGCACATTCTCCACCCTCAAACACACCATCAGCACTAAAAAAGAAATTTTATTTTTTAGCAAGTGGGTAGCGTATGCATATGCAAAAGCTACTCTGGGATGCCTGAGTGTGCCCATGGTAGTGCATTTTAGCCTGCTGTAAGCATGCATTAGTGTTTACCACAGTTTAGTAAACGGGCTCCTTAGTAATGAATTGACTTTTGGCACAATGTTCTAGGCTTGTAACATTATATTTAATCTGAGATTGTTTCATATTATATTTTAATTTAAGAATGCATTTTTTTATTAATTTGTTGTTTTACTAGCAATGCATTTAGCCCTGTGTTTTTCTGATTAAAAGTGGTGATTGTATTTATCTTTGGAAGATACTGTTCCTTATGTTTTGTGTTTGCTGTTCTGCCTTAAGCAATCTTCTTTGGAAAAACAATTTACTAATTGAATAAAATAAAACAAAAATAAATGTTGTGCATCCTGCCTTTGTTCATGCTCTTTGGTGACCTTGTATCCCCATTAATCTAAAATTCTTTCATCTTCTTCTCTGTTTTCTTCATTATTCCAAGCATGCATCGGCCTCTCCACAAGATTGCCCTGGGTAAGAAGAGATGCTATCTAATGATTTGATTTTATTTGATTTATTGATGTCATATTCCACTTAACACAATATTTATTCTAAAGTGGTTAAAAAAACTAAAATCGAACCAACAATTTGTAAAATAAAAACAAATACAATAAACAATTTAAATAAAAATGAACAAAAGAAAACTAAATTAATATACATGTGGTAAAATTACTTTACCAAAAATATACACGGGGAAAACATATTAGAAGAAATATACATTGGGAAAACATCTAATGCAAATTCAGTCCATAGCTCTTCACAAATAACCAGCTGGTTGATATTCAAAATGATTTAACCAGACAGAAGTGGACATTGACTGTTTAAATCACTTGTTCGGGGCTCTCTGCTAATTTTCAGTGGCGATTAACTGGTTATTAGAGCTGAAAATTTAGCAGTTAGCACCTATATGAAAACTGACTATTGCAGGGGTACAGTCAGCACTTGGGGCTCTTTTTACTAAACGGTGGTAAACCCAATGCAGGATTACTACTTGCTATACAGGAAGTACTGCTGGGCTACCATATAGCCCGGCAGTACTTTCCCACCCCTAGTGCGCCATCATTTCCGGCACTACAAAAATGTATTTAATTTTGTAGTGTTGGAGTGGCGGTAAGGGCTCCCCCCAAAATGACTGCGTGGCAAGTGCTTTACTTGCCCCATGGCCATTTCCTGTAGGAAAGCAAGACTTCCCTGTAACCAGTTGCGGTAAAAGGGGGCCTCGGCGCATGTGAAAAACACACACCAATGCCAGTGCAGGCCCCCTTTTGCCACATCTTGGTAAAAGGGGATCCTTGGCCAGTTAAGTACTGATAATCAGCACTTAACCAGTCAAGGTAATCGCTTAAATGGGACCACATAAAACAGTCCTATCTTTATGTAGCAATCCATGGCCAGTTAAGTTATGAATATCGACGTATCTGGCTATGTGTTAGCTGGCAGGAAATGCAGGAGAGGGAAAACAAAGTTCACTCACACAGGAGCAGAAAACAAAAGCACAAGGAGGCTTCAAGATGGGGGGTGTCAACTCAAATTTTATTGGACAGACCCAACACGGTCCATGTTTTGTCAAATCTGCTTGAGGTTGAAACATTACTATGCTGGTTCCCGGTTGAGCATTAATGTGATTTATTTGGTGTATGAAGAATCCAGCTGTATTTGTGGTGTCTTTCAGCTTCTTAAGACTGAACAGTGTTTCACTGCTATTTTGTGCATTTTTGTGGACATTGTGCACTGTTTCAAGTCCCCTGATGCAGGCAGTTTTGCAGAAACACAGACCGTGTCGGGTCTGTCCAATAAAATTTGAGTTGACGTCCCCTATCTTGAAGGCTCCTTATGTGTTAGCTGGTGCCACATAAACCAGATATTCCATGCCAAAGCCTGGGCAAAGCCCAGCATTGAATATCTGGGAATAACACCTGGGGCGATCATCAAAATGCTTACCGCTGCTGGCTGAATATTTAACCCCAGGTCTTTAAGGCTTTTCAAAATGGAAAATAGCTAGCAATGCTGCTCAGTTCTGATGGTAGTGCATTCCACAAAGATATATTCCTGGTATTTGTCAATTTAGTGGAACTCAAAGAAGGCAGCTGAAGCAAACACTTTTGAGAAGCAGTCATATATTTGCCTTCTTCCCTGCTTTGCTTCTGCTGCTTGTTGATTTGTTTGAGGTTCATCTTGACAGACTTTCTTGCTTTCAACCTCACCCTGACACGCTGGTGTTTCATATTGAATGGCATCAAGAGGAAGTGGCAGAGGATCCCCAGAAAAAGAAGATGAACCATTTAGCAAAGACCATCTTCCCAGTTTCCAATAACTTAAAAAAAGGTTTTTATTTGAAATAAAGGACTTCATGTAGTTCTGTCTGTGGGTATGGCATATTTGATGGTAATGATGCTGGTGGAGGGTGTAGAAGCAAGAATGCCTATATAAGGAGTAGGTCTCAGTACAGGAATATCTGTATAAATGGGGCTAATTGTTGTATTGGGATGGAAGGTACATGTAGATAGCATGGGGAAAAGCCAATGCAAGCAATGCTACTTTTAAAGAGACAAGTACTATACCGTGGTGCAAAGATCACAAAGCTATCTCTGAAAACAGGAAGAAAGAGTGCTGATACTGCATTTTTAATAAATGTTGCCTTGAATCTTTCTATGGCTTACATTCTGGTGTCATGAAATAGAGTTAATCTGGGCCTGGGTTCTATGATTTTCAATGGCAGGAAAATAAAATAAATAAATAAATTCCCCCTGCCCCACAGAAAACAATATATTCAGAGGAAAGGAGGACCATCAAAATGTATTCCTTCCATTTGTTGGAGTAAGTCTATTCAGGGTTACAACATTACTAGCTTCCCTAGTTTCTGCGCCAACATTCCCTTATCTGTTCATTCTGGTCTGGCAGATGGTAGTATAACCCTATCTTTATTCTCTTTCCCTTCACGCATTGAATTTATGTCTATAAGGATTCTATGTTGCTGTTTCCTATTGAATTTTTATTCTATTAAACTTAATTCCTGCTTTAACATATAGCACCACCCCATTCCCACTTGATCCACCCTATCACTGCAATATAATTTGCAGTATTAGATACAGTGAAACCTCGGTTTTCGTCGATAATTTGTCCAAAAAATATCGACAAAAACTGAAACCGACGAAAATCGAGGCAACAAGCAATTTTTCTTCTAAATTCTTTTAAATGAATAAAAAAAGATTCATGTATAGAATAAATGAACATTTAACATGGCATTTACCTTTCTGAAGACTCTTCTTGGTGTATGGAAGACGGAGAGAGAGGAGCAGAGATTATTGTTTGGAAGGGGGACCCCCCTCCATAAGGACACTATCTGGGGGGGTCACTTCCCTTCTTGTTCTTTTGGCACTAGGGCCAGCTTCAGAGTCTGTGGACCCATGCCGCCCAAGAAAGCTGTCCAAAGAGGTTTGTTTCTGTCGCCTCTTTAAGATTTGCCTAAAATGGGGCAAGACATTATCATTAAACAAGTTACAGACACGGCTTGCAACAGCTTTGTCTGGGTGATTTTTCTCCACAAACACTTGTACTTTACTCCACATGGAGAAGATGTCCTTAATCTCTGAAGAAGGCACATTCTCTCCTGTCTCTTCCTCCTTATCCAAAGCAACTTCTTCATCTGCCGTCTGTTGCACCTCTAGCTGAAGGTCTTGCAGCTCTTCAGTGGTGAGTTCTTCACTGTGGTCATCCACCAACTCTTCCTCATCCTCACCACTCACCTCCAACCCCATGGACCTACCCAAATAAACAATTGACTGCACAACATGTGTAGGGTCATCAGGTGAAGGATCTAACCCTTCTAAATCTCTCTCATGCACACATCCTGGCCATAATTTCTTCCAGCCACAGTTCATCGTCCTGGATGTCACTCCCTGCCAAGCCTTATCTATGAGGCTGATGCAGTTGAGAATGTTGAAATGTTTTTTCCAGAACTCTCTTAAAGACAATTCTGTATCTGATGTCACCTCAAAGCTCTTTTGAAACAATGCTTTTGTGTACAGTTTCTTGAAATTGGAAATGACATTCTGGTCCATGGGCTGGATTAGTGGTGTGGTATTAGGGGGCAAAAATTTCACAGTGATAAAACTGAACTGCTCCAACAATGCATCTTCCAAACCTGGAGGATGTGCAGGAGCATTGTCCATTAACAGGAGGCACTTAAGGGGCAAATGATTATCCTGGAGGTATTTTTTCACACTTGGGCCAAACACTTCATTCATCCACTCAATGAAAATTGGCCTCGTGACCCATGCTTTCTTGTTTGCCCTCCACATTACACACAATTAACTTTTGATCACCTTGTTTCTGCTAAATACTCTAGGAGTTTCTGAATGGTACACCAGTAAGGGATTCACTTTACAATCACCACTAGCCACACAACAGAAGAGTTAGCCTATCTTTCATAGGCTTATGTACTGGCAGTGCCTTTTCCTCCTGTGTAATGAACATTCTCTTTGACATTTTCTTCCAAAACAGGCCAGTTTCATCACAGTTGAAGACTTGTTGGGGGATGAATCCTTCAGCCTCTACGTAATCTTTGAATTCAGACACAGATTTTTCGGCACCAGACTTGTCCGAACTCGCAGCTTCTCCGTGCCTAATAACACTGTGTATGCCAGTGCGCCTCTTGAATTTTTCGAACCAGCCTCTGCTGGCCTTAAAATCACTTACAGGGGCATAATCAAACGCGAACGCCTATCTCCATGGGCGTCTATGTCCAAAAACGGGTACATGAAGAGGCGGGACAGACCGTATTTTTGAAAAAATGGATGTTTTTCAGCTGGGCGTTTGTTTTTTTTAGTGATAATGGAAACTAAAAACGTCCAGTTCAAAAACGTCCTAATCCGAGCCATTTGGTCATGGGAGGGGCCACGATTCGTAGTACACTCGCCCCCCTGACATGCCAGGACACCAACTGGGCAGACTAGAGGTCAGTGCGATGGACTTCAGACAACTCTCCCACATGCATAGCTCCCTTACCACAGGTGCTGAGCCCCCAACCCCCCTCCCCCAAAACCCACTACCCACAAATGTACAACACTACCATAGCTCTTAGGGGTGAAGGGGGCACCTACATGTGGGTACAGTGGGTTTTGCAGGCCTCCCATTTACCAGCACAAGTGTTACAGGTAGGGGGGATAGGCCTGGGTCCAACTGGCTGAAGTGCACTGCGGTACCCACTAAAAGTGCTCCAGGGACCTGCATACACGCAGACCTCTAGGACTTGTTGCTGCTTTATAACATTGGCACAGCAGTTGACACCTGAAGACTAATCTCTCTGAAAACGTCCTTTATTGGAATAAGCATCCTGTCCACGACAGCGGCCAATCCAGGCCAAGGGCACCTGGCAAGCTTCCCAAACGTACAAACATTCTATACATGTTATTCCTGGAATTTTGGATTTTTCCAAGTCTGTTTAGTAGCGGTTTATGGACTTGTCCTTTAGGAATCCGTCCAACCCCTTTTTAAACTCTGCTAAGCTAACCGCCTTCACCATTTTCTCCGGCAACGAATTCCAGAGTTTAATTACACGTTGGGTGAAGAAAAATTTTCTCCGATTTGTTTTAAATTTACTACACTGTAGTTTCATCACATGCCCCCTAGTCCTAGTATTTTTGGAAAGCATGAACAGACGCTTCACATCCACCTGTTCCACTCCACTCATTATTTTATATACCTCTATCATGTCTCCCCTCAGCCATCTCTTCTCCAAGCTGTATAGCCCTAGCCTCCTTAGTCTTTCATAGGGAAGTCGTCCCATCCCCGCTATCATTTTAGTCGCCCTTCGCTGCACCTTTTCCAGTTCTACTATATCTTTCTTGAGATGCGGCGACCAGAATTGAACACAATACTCAAGGTGCGGTCGCACCATGGAGCGATACAACGGCATTATAACATCCTCACACCTGTTTTCCATACCTTTCCTAATAATACCCAACATTCTATTCGCTTTCTTAGCCGCAGCAGCACACTGAGCAGAAGGTTTCAGTGTGTTATCGACGACGACACCCAGATCCCTTTCTTGGTCTGTAACTCCTAACGTGGAACCTTGCATGACGTAGCTATAATTCGGGTTCTTTTTTCCCACATGCATCACCTTGCACTTGCTCACATTAAACATCATCTGCCATTTAGCCGCCCAGTCTCCCAGTCTCGTAAGGTCCTCTTGTAATTTTTCACAATCCTGTCGCGATTTAATGACTTTGAATAACTTTGTGTCATCAGCAAATTTAATTACCTCGCTAGTTACTCCCATCTCTAAATCATTTATAAATATATTAAAAAGCAGCGGTCCTAGCACGGACCCCTGAGGAACCCCACTAACTACCCTTCTCCATTGTGAATACTGCCCATTTAACCCCACTCTCTGTTTCCTATCCTTCAACCAGTTTTTAATCCACAATAGGACATTTCCTCCTATCCCATGACCCTCCAATTTCCTCTGTAGCCTTTCATGAGGTACCTTGTCAAACGCCTTTTGAAAATCCAGATACACAATATCAACCGACTCCCCTTTGTCCACATGTTTGTTCACTCCTTCAAAGAATTGAAGTAAATTGGTCAGGCAAGATTTCCCCACACAAAAGCCATGCTGACTTGGTCTCAGTAATCCATGTCCTCGGATGTGCTCTGTACAATGCCCTCTTTCAGCCACATTCAAGGGAAGAACTAAGTTCTGTAACGTGGCTAACACGTGAAAGGGATCTAAAACTGGCTAACAAAAATGGCCACTACCTCATGGACTACCGGAAACAAAACAGGGCACACTCTGACCCAGTAAGCAGGGGGAAAAGCACCATGGGAGTAGAGCCTACCAACTACCAACATCGTGAGCATTTGCCACACGCTACTGGAATCACGGAGCCCAATACCCTACACCCACCACAATGCATTGCTGATGTGACTCTGCAGTGCGCATAACAGAAAAGGTGTCACACTCACCCGAGAGCCACATCAGAACCAGGGAAAGGCTGTCACAGGATAGAACACATTCTGCTGTCATAGAGGTGGGTACGGCATTTGAGGCTGGCATACAGGCTGGAAAAAAAGTTTGTAAAGTGGGGTGTTTTTTTTTGGGGGGGGGGGTTAGTGACCACTGGGGGAGTCCGGGGAGGTCATCCCCGATTCCCTCCAATGGTCATCTGGTCAGTTAGGGCACTTTTTTGGGACCTGTTCGTGAAAAAAAAGGGGTCCAAAAAAAGTGACCCAAAATCGCGGTAAAAATGCCTTTTTTTCGATTGTCAGCTAAAGACGCCCATCTCTCCTCGGCCGATAACCACACCCCAGTTTTGCCTTCACCACGCCTCCAACATGCCCCCATCAACTTTACCCATTTCCGCGATGGATTGCAGTTGGAAACGCAAAAAATCGGCTTTCGATTATACCGATTTGGGCGCCCACGGGAGAAAGATGCCCATCTCCTGATTTGGGTCGCAATACAGGCGTTTTTCTCTTTCAATTATAAGCTGGATAGTGAAGTAGCACTCGTCCCAGGCATTTTCTTAATGAGATCGGCATACAACAGTCTGGCCTTTTCACATATGATTGTGGATGGTGACTTCCCATACATGCGGCCGATTTCAGCAATCTTAATGTCACTCTCGTATTTTTCAATGATTTCCTTCTTCAACTCAATTGTGTTCCTGTCCTTCTTCTTTGAAGGACTGCTGGCTATAGAAACTATTTTTGGTCCCATGATGAGAGCAGGCAGTTATGCAGAGGTGATTTTGTACAGACACTGAACCAGAAGCAGCAGTGTGGGCTAAATGACAAAATTTTTCTCATTAAAGAGCTGGCGATTTTGTACAGACACTGAACCAGAAGGAGCAGTGTGGGCTAAACGACAAAATTTTTCTCATTAAAGAGCTGGCGATTTTGTACAGGCACTGAACCAGAAGCAGCAGTGTGATCCCACAACCGGAAACAACGCCCCAGAAGAACGACATGTGAGAACGCAAAATTAGCAGCGTGGGCACGCCGACGAAATCCGAGACAAAAATTTTGTAAAACAAATCAACGATAACCGAAAACGACGAAATCCGAAGTCAACGAAAACCGAGGTTTCACTGTATATTCCTTCCACCAGGTCTCAGAGATGCCTATTATATCTATATCTTCATTTAGTGCTATATATTCTCTCATAGTATTTTTAGGCTTCTGGTATTTGTATACATACATTTCTACTAAGAATGTGTCTTTATTATTTTTTTAGCACTGATTTGCTTTGTTGATGCACCTTAAAACTGCATAAAAATGGATAGAACACATGTTAATTTATAAAAATTCCTTTACTAAGCTGTGGCAGAAAGTAGCCTTAGCCCATCCTTATGTGGGTTTCCCCCATGCACTAAGGCCATTTTTATTGCAGTAGTAAAATGGCTGATTTTCTATTTTTTCAATTAATGGCCAAGGGGCTCATTTTCAAAGCAATTAGACTTGCAAAGTTCCATAGGTAAGTGCTTTGAAAATATGTCTGCATATGCTTATTTCACCATTAATGTGTGACCATTAAAATCAATTACCATGTAGAGAAAGTGACATCATCCTTTTGGATGGCAGCTTGAGCTCTTTGATCTGGAGCAGCTCGTATTTAAAATATCTGTTTTTACTCCTAATGTGAGTTTACCTTTTAGATTTCCAATCGCTGCATTTCACAGTATCTTGGAGCTTTGAAGTCCTTGGAGATTAGTACGAGAAATGCACTTTCATTAAGGCAAGTTACAGCTGGGGCTACATTACTGTCTAGGGAACACAGGACCACAAAGCCATGCTTGATGCTCCCAGGCCATATCTTAAAAAGTGGCTGGATACAGTTACTTCAAGGTGTCCTTTTCACCTTCCCCTCCCCTTCCCCCAAACACAAAACCCCCTCCTGAGGCCCTACTCTCAACTAAAACCTGCCCCACCTAAAACCCCCCATCCTGAATGGCCCATGAATTCTAGTGCCCTCCCCAGAAGTCCCACCATGTCATAAGACAATCATCTGCAAAGCCCTTCCTCCAGACCTACCTTTAAAAATCTCTAGTTCTTAGCTGGGTCGGACAGGAACAATCCCCAGTACCTCCTGTCCTTGTCAATTCCAAAATGGCATGGTGAAACCTACTGATAGTCTCATGATAGAGAAGGGGTATAAATGACTATCAGGCTCATTTTCGAAAGAGATGGATGTCCATCTTTCCACCTAAATCAGAACATGGACATCCATCTCCCAGAGACGTCCAAATCGGTATAATCGAAACCTGATTTTGGACGTCTCCATCTGCAGTCCGTCACAAGGACGCCCAAATTTCAAGGGGGCGTGTCGGAGGCATGGTGAAGAGGGGACTTGGGCATGCCTAACACTTGGATGTCTTTGAGCCATAATCGAAAAAAGCAGGGACGTTCTAAAGTAAAACATGGACGGTTTCAACCGGACGTGTTTTTGTTTTTACAAATAAGGCACAAAAAGGTGCCCAAAATGACCAGATGACCACCGGAGGGAATTGGGGATGACCTCCCGTTACTCCCCAGTGGTCACTAACCCCCTCCCATCCTCAAAAAACATCTTTAAAAACATTTCGTACCAACCTCTATGCCAGCCTCAGATGTCATACTCAGGCCAATGACAGCATATGCAGGTCCCTGGAGCAGTTTTAGTGGGTGCAGTGCACTTCAGATAGGAAGACTCAGGCTCATACCCTCCCCCCCCCCCCCCCACCTGTTATGATTGTGGAGGAAACAGCGAGCCCTCCAAAACCCACCACAAACCCACTGTACCCACATCTAGGTGCCCCCTTCACCCGTAAGGACTAGGGTAGTGGTGTACAGTTCGGGATAGTGGGGTTTGGAGGGATCAGTACACACGGTAAGGGAGCTATGTACCTGGGAGCCAGTGGCGTAGCCAGACTGCCAATTTTGGATGGGCCTGAACCTCAAGTGGGTGGGCACAAATTTTTCTCTCTATCCCCCTTCCCCAGCAAAATTTAGTCACACTAATCAGATGCATTTGTCACATAGGGGTAAAGTGCTGCTTTTCAGTGCATCAGGTTTCAGAAAATTTATTTAAAAGCCTAACACCCTTTTCAATGAGCTTTCAGAGGCCAAAACCTCCTGCCTCAGGTCAGCATAACGCTGTTATGGTATCCTCTCCTGACCTAAGGAAGGAAGTATTGGTCTCTGAAACTTTAACACAGGTACCATATTACTTTATCCTAAATTAAAATAAAATTATTTTCTTTACCTTTGTTGTATGGCCATTTACTTTTTCTCATTGTGTTGCTCCCAGTCTCTAGATTCTGCTTTCCTTCGTCTTTCTCTTGCCAGGGTTTCCTGTCCATTCACCACCTATGGCTTTTCATCTTTTCCTCACCCTTGTTCTCCACATGCCCCTTCCTCTTATTCTCCAGTCTTTCCCTACTCTGTCCTCACCCTCTTTCCATCCAGCAGCTCCCCTCTTTCTTTTGCATCCAGTGTCTCCTTTTTCTCCCTACCCTTCCATCCAGTGTCTTCCCTCTTTCTCTCCTCATCCTTCCACCCATCTACCCTCTCTCCTGATCCTTCCATCTAGTGTCTCTATCTCTCTACCCTTTTCTGTTCAGTCTCCCCCCTCTCTCTCTCCACATCCTTCCAGTCTCTCCATTTTCTCTCTGCATCCTTCCATCCATCTCCCCTCTTTCTCTCCCTATACTCCCATGTCCAGCAGCTCTCCCTTCCCTCCAGTCCCTTCTTCCTCTCCCTCCCATGTCCCAGCAGCTCTCTCCCTTCCCTCCAGTCCCTTCTTCCTCTCCCTCCCATGTCCAGTAGCTCTCTCCCTTCCCTCCAGTCCCTTCTTCCTCTCCCTCCCATGTCCCAGTGGCTCTCTCCCTTCCCTCCAGTCCCTTCCTCCTCTCTCTCCCATGTCCAGTAGCTCTCTCCCTTCCCTCCAGTCCCTTCTTCCTCTCCCTCCCATGTCCAGTAGCTCTCTCCCTTCTTTCCAGTCCCTTCTTCCTCTCCCTCCCATGTCCCAGTAGCTCTCTCCCTTCCTTCCAATCACTTCTTCCTCTCCCTCCCATGTCCAGTAGCTCTCTCCCTTCCCCCCAGCCCCTTCCTCCTCTCCCTCCCATGTCCCAGGAGCTCAGCCATTTTTCCTCCAGGTCCACCCATCCGCATCCTTTGCGCGCTGTCTCTATACCTTTTGTCCCACGGAGGCAGCACTTCCTTCCTGCCCTGTCTTCTCCCCAAGCTCCGCTGCATCGGTCCCTCCCTGCAAGTGGAATCCTCCTTCGCCGGTAGCGCTGCGCTGCCATGCACACGCAGCTACGCTCCTCCCCCTGCCGCGTCTATCTGGCCCTCTGTGATGCACTTCCTGTTTAGGGCCGGATGAACGTGGCAGGGGGAGGAGCATAGCTGCATGTGCATGGCAGCGCAGCGCGACCGGCGAAGGAGGATTCCACTTGCAGGGAGGGACCGATGCAGCGGAGCTTGGGGAGAAGACAGGGCAGGAAGGAAGCGCTGCCTCCATGGGACAAAAGGGATAGAGACAGCGCGCGATATGTGGATGGGCGGGCCTGGAGGGGAAATGGGTGGGCCTGGGCCCATCCAGGCCCACCCGTGGCTACGCCCCTGCTGGGAGCAATTTATGAAGTCCACTGCAGTGCCCCCTAGGATGCCCAGCTGGTGTCCTGGCATGTCAGGGGGATCAGTGCACTACAAATGCTGGCTCCTTCCATGTTCAAATGGCTTGCATTTGGACGTTTTTGACATGGACACCTTTGGTCTTGAAAATTGTCGAACGTCAAAGACCTCCATGTCTAAGGACATCCATCTCTAAGGACGTCCAAATCCAAGGCCGTCCTTAGTTTTTTTGAAACAAAAGATGGACATCCATCTTTTTTCGAAAATACAATTTTCCCCGCCCCCAGATTTGGACATTTTACAAAATTCCCCTCTGTATCTATGAAACCTTAAGCCTCATAGATTACAGCAAATTTACAACACAAGAACAGAGTTGTGTTGGTGCCATTGTGGTTTATTGGGCACCTTTCAACAGATATGGTGGGAGTGCCCAAAGGTCCACTTTTAGGGGATTTTTTAACAACTGCGGTAAAAGGTAACCTTTTCACATCCTTACTTGGGTCATTCTCTCGCACTAAGGTCATTTTTCTGCCAGGGTAAAATTGCAGATTTTTCTATTTCCCCCATTAATAGCCACGTGCTAGTTTACCCATTAATGAATGACCATTAGTGTATGAGCCCCTACCTCCACCCATTATGTAAGTGGTAAAGACTCATGCGCTAACCACACTCCAAGCACAGCAACCAATTAGCATAGAACACACCCACTCTCTTCCCCCAGACCCATTCCCAGTGCTAAACAGAAATGTTTATTTTTTAGCACACGGTTGTGCGTGTACAAGCAAAAATTACCACAGGACGCCTGAGGGTGCCTCGTGGTAAGGCCTGTCTTTGCTGTAATAAGCGTACATTACTACCTACTGCAGGTTAGTAAAAGGACCCCATTAAGGATCTTCTATATTCATCCTATTCATTTTTTAATTCATTGACTGCTTTTGTCTCTAACACTTCCAAGGGAGGACATTCATTAATGTGTATTTAGTTCATTAATGTGCATTACAACTATTTAGTGCATGCTATGTTTATTTAAAGTGCTCCAATCAAAAAATTAACATGCATTGTCAATTACTGCATGTTAAATCTATAGCATATGTTAAAATTTTAAACTGAAACCAATGTATGAAAGACATTTTTTAAAAACCTGAAAAAATATCAAGTAAACTAAAAACAAACGGAATATTTTTCGGCCTGTACATATCCTTAGCATCCACCACCCTTTCCTGATGTCTCTATTGGGCTGCAGAAACCCAATGTAGCAGAACAATGTAGGCGGTGAAGAGCATGATCTGGGGATGATCATATTTGATGACAGACTTGTCAAACTGGTAGCTATGGCAACAGAAAAAGCTAGAAAGATGTTTGGGGGCATAGGAAAAGGAAAGATCAAAAACATAAATAGTAGGTGATATTGCCTCTATATTATTCTATAGTGAGAAGTCATTTGGAGTACTCTGCAAGAATTCTAAGTATGTATGAGGAGTGCTGGCATTGGTGGCTAGAAAGAATGCTGCCAGCTTCCTCACTGCTGAGGTAGCACTGGGAGAGGGGTTGGGGGGGTGGATAGCAGATCTCTTTGACTGGTGGGGCTTGGGCATCCCCATCAGTCATTCAAGAGTTCTGCAGCTTTGGAGGGGTCTAGAGTCCAAAAGGGGAACAGGCACCCAAGCGCTCCCCCCCCCCCCCCCTTGTGGCTATGCCACTGGGCAGGAAAGAATGGGCTTCACTCCTGCCCCAATAGATCACTGCTGATCATCAAGGATTCAGGTAGGCTTTGGGGGGGGGGGGGGGCACAGAGAGTGAGGGAGTTGCCCACAGGGCTGAAAGGAGGGAAAGTCAGAAGGGGGTCATAGATTGCAGGAGGGGGCGCATTCACTAAACCTGTCATTGGCAAATGAAACCCTGCTCCATTTTAATTTGCCAGTGATAGGAAAAGGCAGATGAAATGTTGTTGACATTTTCTCTGCCTTTATTTGTTAAGAGCTATATATCCCTATTGCATAGTTTGGGTCCGAGAAAAAAAAAGAACTTACTACAGATTTGAGTTTTTTAAAACATTATGGGCCCTGTTTACTAAGCAGTGTTAGAGGTGTGCTAATGTTTTTGGTGCACACTAATCGTGTAGGCCCCCATAGTATTCATATGGGCACCTACAGAATTAGCACACTTTAATTCTTAGGGCATGATAAAAACAGTAGTGCACCTTAGTAAACAGGGCCTTACGAGTCATAAAATTCTACTGTCTTTCACCTTCTGATCAACCATCAAATTCCATCCTCCTCATCTTTCCTCTTTAGACTGAATGCTTTTTATGATTCAATTATTCCATCTAATGCTGTCATTTTTTGCTCTGTCTTTTCTGATCTGCAAAAGGGGGAGGTTAGCTCTCGAAAGCTAATCATTAAAATGTAAACCACTTTGATTTTAACCACAGAACGTCAGTATATCAAATCCCATCCCCTTTCCCTTATTATGCTAGTCCAATAAAAAGATCTCTGTAGACATATAATTTTTTGTTTTTATTTATTAACCTGTTTAAATATTTCCTGATAAAAGGCTGAAAGCAGTTCAAGGAACAAGTCATTTCAGATGGATGATAGTAATCTGTCAGTCATACCACAGACCTTACTAATGATGAAAGAATAAATAGCCAGTAAATGCACTTGAGTGATTCCGTCCCTAAATGTGACTTCTTGCTTAAATCAAGCTTTTAAAGATGAATGAAAATAGAGAAAAATAATTACTATTGATTATAATGAGGATCAACCAGAAAATTTTCAGACACGTGAAGGGTAATTTTATAAGAGGACATTTTGTGTAAACACGTTTCCAGGTGCCTATCTTAAGTAAATTTTTAAAAAAAGAAAGTAGATGCCTACTTGTCTTTATAAAATACTAGTAGTAGGGGTAGAAATCACACATACATTCCCAGCACAAACCTAGAGTAGGTGCAAATGGCCACACCGCTAATTTTAAAGTAAGCGGTAGATTAGCATATTTTATAAAGTATTTACATACATGCATGCTCCGCCCATTCCCTGCCCAACCTCTACCCCTGCACATGCTTACTGGCAAAGTACATGCTATCATGTCAACCCTAGCACTTTTATGCTGGTTGAATTTTATCATAGGCCATTTGCATGGGCATATGGGACTAGAATCTATATATGGCGCCTGAAAAATCAGTGCTGAAACAATTCCCACCTAGGCGTATTCTATAAACTGCACCTAGATTTAGGCATGGTTTATAGAATGTGCCTAGTGGCCATGCCTGCAGCTAAAGCTAGGCACGTCCACCATTGCCTAAAGGGCCCTTTTACTAAGCTGCGTAAGCGCCTACACATGCCAATTCTGAGTTACCGCCCTGGCTCAGGCGGTAATTTCATTTTTGACGTACGTCCAATACACACATCAGAAAATATTTTTATTTTCTGGTGCATGAGCAGTAATCGGCATTTGGACGCGCGTTGACCATTAACGCCCAGTTAATGTGTGACATCTTACCGCTAAGTCAATGGCTGGCGGTAAGGTCTCAGACCCAAAATGGACGCTTGCCAATTTTCATTTTGCCGCACGTCTATTTTCAGCACCCCAAAAAAGGCATTTTTTACGGGTGTGTTGAAAAATAATTATGTGCCTGTCCAAAACATGCACCTACACTAGCGCAGGACATTTTTCAGCGCACCTTAGTACCCCTAAGTTAAGTACAGAGAAGGCGTATTCTATCACCCTGCATGTTAATTTTCAGAATGCCCAAGACCTGCCCATTCCACACCCTTGGCCATGCCCCCTTTATTGGCAGTGCACATTAGAATTTGCAAGCACCACTTTACAGAATACCCTTAGCAAGGTGTGCGTGTAAATTCTAATTAATGCCAATTAGTGTCAATAATTGCTTGTTAAGTGGAAATTATCACTGCTGATTGGCTTGTTAAGTAATTAAGTTGCGCATGCAAATCCAGAATATGACCAGATTTGCGCACAAAATTTCAGTAGCACTACGTAGAATCTGGGGGATGATCACATATATGCAAAAATAAAATTGAAATAATTCAAACAACCTCGCTCAACTTGCTGACATACATGTGACCACTACACAAAACCAAATAAAGTGCAACGCAAACAGCACAAATGGGAGACAAAGAAAAAAGACAAAAAATAAATAAAAGAAGAAGAAGGCAAGGAGTGAAGCCTCAATGCTAAATGCCCTCTCCAAGACAAAGTCTCAACAACAGGGACTACAGCAGAAACTATCACTGTCCCACTCTGTTTAGTTATTTATTTATTTGTGACATTTATATCCCACATTACCCCAAACAAGTTTGAGTTCAATGTGGCTTACAATAAACCAGGGGCGTAGCCAGACCTCGCCGGGAGGGGGGGGGCCAGAGCCCGAGGTGGGGGGGCACTGTTTAACCTCCCGCCCCCCGAGCCACCGCCACATCAGACCCCCCCTGCCGGCCTGCCCACGATCCCCTTCAACCCCCCTCCCGCCACCAACGCTCCCCCGCCGTCGCCGCCCGCCCCGTTGCCGCAAATGATACCTTTTTTGGAGAGAGACTTCCTTCCGCGCTCGAGTAGCGCCTTTCTTCAATGAAGTTCTGGCGATCAGCTGTTTCGACGCCGGCGACGCTGCTGGCGTCAAAACAGTTGATCGCCGGAACTTCGTTGAAGAAAGGCGCTACTCGAGCGCGGAAGGAAGTCTCTCTTCAAAAAAGGTATCATTTGTGGTGACGGGGTGGGCAGCGACGGTGGGGGAGCGTTGGTGGCGGGAGGGGGGTTGAAGGGGATCGTGGGGCAGGGGGCCAGGGCCAAATCTACGGGGGCCCGGGACCCCTCAGGCCCCACGTAGCTACGCCACTGCAATAAACAGTATAGGATACATAACAAAGAATAATGCACATAAAAACCAGGGCTTTTTTTGAGGGGGTACTTGGGGGTACTGAGTACTGGCACCTTTTCCATTGTCTGCTAAAACTGACCCATGGTCCCCAAGTTTTAATGAAAGAGCTCAGGCTCTACACAACAATTCTGCTTTGTCTTATATTCTATGACTGGTTGCATGGAGCCTGGCTATGTGTCCCTCAGTGATCACCCACCCCTGAAGGGTGGCCTGGCATTTGAGTATCGGCACCTTTTTTGCTAGAAAAAAAACAGCTCCCAGGTGCATAGCACCCTTTCCTTGTGTGTTGAGCCCCCCAAATCCCCCTCAAAACCCACTGCCCACAAGTCTACACCATTACTATAGCCCTAAGGGGTGAAGGGGGGCACCTACATGTGGGTACAGTGGGTTTGGGGGATTGGACGACTAATAAGCATTAAGCAGCACAATTGTAACAGGTAGGGGGGGATGGGCCTGGGTCCACCTGCCTGAAGTCCACTGCACCCCCTAACAACTGCTCCAGGGACCTGCATACTGCTGCCAGGGAGGTGGGTATGACATTTGATGGTGAAAATAAAAAGTTGTGAAACATCATTTTTTTGTGGTGGGAGGGGGTTAGTGACCACTGGGGGAGTCAGGGGAGGTCATCCCCGATTCCCTCTGGGGGTAATTTGGTCATTTAGGGCACTTTTTGGGGCCTTATTCGTGAAAAAACAGGGTCCAGGAAAAGTGCCCTAAATTCTAGCTACAAACGCATACTTTTTTTCCATTATCGGCGAAAGGCGCCCATCTCTGTTTGGGTGATAACCATGCCCCAGTTCCGCCTTCACCACGCCTCCGACATGCCCCCGTCAACTTTGTATGCTTCCGCGATGGAGTGCAGTTGAAAACGTCCAAGTTCGGCTTTCGATTATACCGCGTTATTCGTTTTTGTGAGATAAACGTCCATCTCCCGATTTAGGTCGGAACTTGGGCGTTTTTCTCGTTCGATTATAATCAGAATAGCAACCCATGGAACTTTGTAAGGTTAAGTGCTTTGGAAGTGAGCCCCCATATGGTCACTGAAAACCAGTGAGAGTATAAAAAACAAACAGCTGCAATTTCGGCAAAACTTATAGCCCAGAACACCCCTTGTTGGATTTTTCATCTGGTGCCAGTTGGATTACATGCATGCATTGAGGACTTTTCAATTAAGTTATATTTATTTGATGTATATTATATGTTTACTTGTGTTTCAGAGCATTCCTTCTGGTACCATTGTGTTTGTTTTTTGTATTCACACTGGCTTTAAAGAGTGCTTTTACCAAGCTGCGGTAAAAAGGGCCCTGCAGTAGCAGCGGGGGGCGTTTTTGCCGCACATCAGGGCCCTTTTTACCGCAGGGGTAAAAAGCCCCCCAAAAAAGACATGACCATGAAGAAAGATTATTCTTACTGCATGGCCATGCAGGTGGGAGCACTTACTGCCATCCATTGAGGTGGCAGTAAGGTCTTCCACCGTAACCTTGGTTACTGCCACGCTAGAAATTATGGAATTATTTTCCATAGCGCTAGAAATGGTGTGCACTCAAGGTGGAAGGCCAGCAGTAGCTCCGGGTTGCCACGCGGAAAACCTTTAGTAAAAGGACCCATAAGTAACTGGCTCTCTTTTATCAAGCCGCGCTAGCAGCTGCCATGCATCAATGCTGATGGAACCTATACAAAGTGAATTCGCTTTGTCAACATTACTGCACCGGCAGCCACTAGGGCAGCTTGATAAAAGGGGGCCCTTGTTTGTTGACATACTGACACTGTTCACGTTTTGGGGATGGTTTTTTTTAATGCCATTTGGCTTTGTTCTCCACCTGTGCTACATTTTGTATTAGTAACAGAGAGTGGGCTGGTGATAGTTTCTTCTGTAGTCCCAGTTGTTGAGACTTTGTCTTGGAGGGGGCGTTTAGCTTTAAGGCTTCACTTCCTGCCTTTTTCATCTTCTTTTGTTTTTATTTCTTTTTCTCTCTCATTTGTAAAGTTTTTTTTTTGCACTTTATTTGGATTTGTGTAGTGTCACAAATATGTCTGCAAGTTGAGCAGAGTTGTTTGAATTATTTTTATATATATGCCCTTTTCTCTCTCTGTGGATATTGTATCAAAATTACACACTTGCTCAGGAAGCAAACAAAAAGATACAAAAAATAGTCTATTGTAGTATGTTTTATTGACATTGTGATTCTCTGGCTACTAATGAAAATTATAGCAGAGTTTTAATGTACTCCAGCTGTTTTCATAAGATTAAAAGTTAATCTTATGACCCCCATGTAACCCTCTTCACCTACCAACACAGCATGACTATGATCGAACAGGACATCACGCAATCTTCATCCATTCCGACCCTCCACTTATACCTCATACGATCACTATACAACTTTCTATTTGTTATTCACCAACTGGGCAAATGCCTTTGACAGTACTATGTAAGCCACATTGAGCCTGCAAATAGATGGGAAAATGTGGGGTACAAATGCAACAAATAAAATAAATATGATCTGTAGCTCATAGAAAAAATAAGTGAAGACATTATTAATTATTTTGAAGGGGCTGGGAATATTAACTAGATAAAATGTATTTTTTTTTTATAAAAATGATGAAATTATAGCTAATGGAAAAATGTTTAAAAGGAAGCATTTTTAATGCACCTGTAAATTTAAGGCGCGTTAAACGCTAATGTGCCTATACATTTCTATGGGCGCATTAGCGTTTAACATGTGTAAACCATTTATGTGTGTTAAAAACACTAACACACCCATAGCACCGCTTAGTAAACATAGGCGTAAGTTACATGCATAGTTATAGAATATGCTTCAATTTCCACTTGGAAATTAAGGCACAATATATAGAATCTGGCAATAAATGCAGATTCTATAATCGACAGTTGTATGCACAACTGATGTTATAGAATACTAGTGTAAATCTGTATTTAAGCACCTAACTTTACAGGCACAAGCACTTATGCTAGCCAAATGGCTGGTGTACATGCTTGCACCTAACTGTAGGCAGGTAGGCTACAGATTACTAACAGCAGATCAGGAATTTCATGTTTGAAATTCCTGGGGTGTATACTATCCAGTCCAGGTGATTTATCACTCTGAATTGTTGATTTGGCTCAGTACTTCTTCCAGGTTCAGTGAGATTTCTTCCAGTTCCTCCGCATCATCACCCTTGAAAACCATTTCTGGTACAGCTAGATCTCCTATATCTTCTCCCATAAAGAACAAAACAAAGAATTCAATCAATCTCTCTGTAATTGGTGCTATTGAACATATTTATAAATGACCTGGAAATCGGAACAACAAATGGGTGATTAAGCTTTTAGATGACACAAAGCTATTTAAAGTTGTCAAAACATATGCGGATTGTGAAAAATTGCAGGAAGACCATAGGAGACTGGAAGACTGGGCATCCAAATGGCAGATGAAATTTAACGTGGACAAATGCAAAGTGATGCACATTGGGAAGAATAAACTGAATCATAGTTACCTGATGTTGGGGTCCATCTTAGGATTCACCACTCAAAAAAAGATCTAGGTGACAATCCAGCTTATAATCGAAAGACAAAAACGCCTATATTGCGACCTAAATCAGGAGATAGGCGTTTATCTCCCAAAAACGAATAACGCGGTATAATCGAAAGCCGAACTTGGACGTTTTCAACTGCACTCCATCGCGGAAGCGTACAAAGTTGACGGGGGCGTGTCGAAGGCGTGGTGAAGGCGGAACTGGGGCGTGGTTATCGGCCAATCAGAGATGGGCGCCTTTTGCCGATAATGGAAAAAAAATATGCGTTCTTAGCGAGAATTTAGGGCACTTTTCCTGGACCATGTTTTTCCACGAATAAGGCCCCAAAAGTGCCCTAAATGACCAGATAACCACTGGAGGGAATCGGGGATGACCTCCCCTGACTCCCCCAGTTGTCACAAACCCCCTCCCACCACAAAATATGCCGTTTCACAACTGTTTATTTTCACCCTCAAATGTCATACCCACCTCCCTGGCAGCAGTATGCAGGTCACTGGAGCAGTTATTAGGGGGTGCAGTGGACTTCAGGCAGGTGGACCCAGGCCCATCCCTCCCCTACCTGTTACAATTGTGCTGCTTAATGCTTATTAGTCGTCCAACCCCCCAAACCCACTGTACCCACATGTAGGTGCCCCCCCTTCACCCCTTAGGGCTATAGTAATGTTGTAGACTTGTGGGCAGTGGGTTTTGAGGGGGATTTGGGGGGCTCAACACACAAGGGAAGGGTGCTATGCACCTGGGAGCTCTTTTACCTTTTTTTTTGTTTTTGTAAAAGTGCCCCCTAGGGTGCCCGGTTGGTGTCCTGGCATGTGAGGGGGGACAGTGCACTACGAATCCTGGCCCCTCCCACGAACAAATGCCTTGGATTTATTCGTTTTTGAGCTGGGCGCTTTCATTTTACATTATCGCTGAAAAACAAAAACGCCCAGCTCACAAATTGTCGAATAAAACATGGACGTCTATTTTTTTCGAAAATACTGTTCGGTCCGCCCCTTCACGGACCCGTTCTCGGAGATAAACGCCCATGGAGATAGACGTTTTCGTTCAATTATGCCCCTCAATGTAGACAATACACCAAAATATTCTGCCTTGGATTGGTTATTGAGCTACATGGACCTTTAGTCTGACTTATTATGACTATCATTATGTTCTTATGTTTTTTTAAATTACACACGGTGTTATAGAATACGGCAGATCTGCGCCTAATTTATATGTGAGGATTTACACCAGGTTTCAGTTGGTGTAAATCCTCACGCCCAATTTATAGAATAGTGTTGGAATAGTCAGTGATGATTTTCAGCAGCACTCACAAGATACTTCCACTGAAAATCTCTGGATAGCCCCAGCCATCAGTTCTTACTCGGATAGCAGCTGCTGTTATCTGGATCAGTGCTTCTGAATATTGATCCAGTTGCTGGACAGATAGGAGATACCTGCACAACCCCTTTGAGAGCACTTAAGGATCTAAGGGGTATGTCTTCTATAGACTGCAAAGCACATTACAGATTTTTGTGGTAAGTAACTTGTTTGCAGGTAGTAAGCGCATGGTATTTATTTTCTGTATTTATATTCTGGTGGTGGTGTGTCAGGGGTGAGAAAGTGAAATACTGGAAATGTCGAGCAGGGACTGTCTCTTTATGTTCAAGTGTACAGCGCTGCGTACATCTAGTAGCGCTTTAGAAATTATAAGTAGTAGTAGTAGTAAATGTGCTTAGTTCCTGGGCATGCCAGAAATTGGCTTAGTGTAGGGAAAGTCCTGCATTAACACATGCTAACCCCATTTACTAGCATATGCTAGTAGACTTACCGATAAGACTCAGGTTACAAAGCATTTGTTTCAAAGATATAAAATGTTTCTTAAAACTCTACAACAACAGCTGAATCCATACTTCCCCAACTTGAAATTGCCTCAGTCAGAATCAACCACCCAACGCTACAGGACCACCTAAACATTATCCTGTTCTATAGACCACCAGGCAACTGGCAAGATTGCCAAACACACTTCATGGATTTCATATCAAACACATGCGTCACTACCCAAAACCTTCTTATAGCAGGTGACATCAACCTCCACTTCGAGGATACTAACCTAACAAATGTGAGTGAATGCAAAGACTTCCTTCAACTATGGGAGCTCAAATGGCCAAACATGCAACCCACCCATATTAAAGGACATATACTAGACATAATTACACACAAATTCTCACATGATCTAAATCTCACACTAAAAGATACAAACTGGACAGCCATACCATGGTCCGATCACTACAAAGCGAACTTACCCCTTCAATGGTGAACAAAACATTCACAACACAAACAAGAACAATCAACCTATACCATGAGAGGCAAAATAGACCCACTAAAATTTTGGCAACAATTCTATGACAACAAATGGACAAAACCAATGGATTCACCCCAATATCTCCATGATTGGGACAACAGATGCAGAATCATACTTGACAACATAGCACCACTTCAAACCAGAACCTCACATAGGAAAAACTCAATACCATGGTTTAATGAAGAACTGAAAGAGCTAAAACACAAGTCAGAAGACTAGAGCGAGCATGGAATAAGAAAAAAGATGACTCTGCGCTCAAAGAAAATACAAATACACCATCAGACAGACCAAAAGATCATATTTTAAAACTAAAATCGGACCAGGATACAAGGATACACATAAACTCTTCCAACTCGTAAATAATTTATTAAACACCAAGCCGGTTACATCTAATAACAGTGATACCCCATCAGCAAACAACCTCGCAAATTACTTCAAAGAGAAAATCATAAAGCTACGAACTATGATACCCAGCAACACAATTGATTATGTAAACCTCCTTGAATGTCTAGACCCAATACATGGGGAATATCCAGCAGATCGATCATGGACCAACTTTGACTCACTATCGATCGAAAACATCTCTCAATCACTCAAAAGATATGCCAAATCACTATGCAAAACTAAACATCTGTCCTAGTAATCTTATGAGATCTGCCCCCCAACAATTCATAACATACCAAGTAAAAACTAAACGAGGAGATTTCAGTCCCATGGATTCCTGAATGCGGTGTTCCCCAAGGATCCCCCCTCTCACCAACCCTCTTTAACCTAAATGACACCACTAGCCAAGCTATTAGACAATCAAAATCTCAACCCATACATATATGCAGACGATGTCACGATTTACATCCCATTCAAACATGACCTAAAAGAAATCACCAACGAAATCAACCAAAGCTTCCAAATTATGCACTCCTGGGCGGATGTATTTCATCTAAAACTCAATGCAGAAAAAACACAATGTCTTATAATCACCTCACAATACAATACTAATAAATTCACCACCATAACCACCCCAAACTTCTCCCTCCCCGTCTCAAACAATTTGAAAATTCTGGGTGTTACCATTGACCGAAATCTCACACTTGAAAACCACGTGAAGAATACAACTAAGAAAATGTTCCATTCTATGTGGAAACTCAAGAGTAAAACCTTTCTTCCCAAGGTCCATTTTTTGGAACCTGGTACAGTCAATGGTACTAAGTCACCTGGATTACTGCAATGCACTCTATGTTGGCTGTAAAGAACAGACCATCAAAAAACTTCAAACAGCCCAGAATACCGCAGCCAGACTCATATTTGGGAAAACTAAATATGAAAGTACAAAACCCCTGAGAAAGAAATTACACTGGCTCCCACTTAAAGAACATATCGCGTTCAAGATCTGCACGATTGTTCATAAAATCATTTACGGAGATACCCCGACCTACATGCTGGACCTAGTGGACCTGCCACTCAGAAACGCTAAAAAATCTTCCCGCACCTTTCTCAACCTGCACTTCACCAGTTGTAAAGGACTAAAATACAGACTAACACACGCGACCACCTTTTCTTATATGGGCACACAGCTATGGAATGCACTTCCAACTCACTTGAGAATGATCAACGAATTAACTAACTTCCGCAAATCTCTGAAGACCTACCGCTTTGATAAAGCCTACCACGAGAACCCATAACTAACTATAACACAACACTTATACGACTTTATTCAGAATGTATCTCTCTCCAACTGCTTGACCAAATCCTCTTGTCTTCCTTGACTTCTTTGTAACACCAATTGTATTCTTCATCCTGGTATGGAATGCCATAACAGGTCTTTGTAAGCCACATTGAACCTGCAAATAGGTGGGGAGAATGTGGGATACAAGTGCAATAAATAAATAAATAAATAATAAATACTAAAGCATCTAGAACATGCCTTCTCAGAAGAGAAGGCTCTTTTGATAAAAATCACACTTCAACAAGTCTTCTCCACTGCATTGTCTGAATGTAAACAAAAACCTTAAAGGATTGTCAGGGAACTAGGAAGACTGAACTGAGAACTGCAAAAAGAAAGCTATCCTTTTTTATTTTTTCAGGAAACCTCTCATCACCTGTTCAATCTTAGACTCAAGAGACTGGCCCTGTGCACTGCACTATTGTAACCAGAGTGCTTGTCTTATCATACCTTTGTAAACTGAAGTCAGGTTACTGTATTGCTCATTTGCCAGAGGTGCCCTGCAATTTTTCACCCACTCCAGTAAAGCAACTGACTCACTTTTCGCTAAAAATAATCATAATAAAAACATCTACTCTCTCACTCCTTCAGCAAACACTGTAATCACTTGAATCAATTTATCAGAGATGACTGCTTGTTGTGCCATAATTATGTGATCTGTTTGAATGAAAGGAGCTATGTAAATGTATTTAATAATAATAGTGCTACTAATAATAGCACTCTTCAATTATAGGTCTGTAGGAATCCTTATTAACATGAATAACATATGATTTCTGCATCTGAAGGACAAATCTCATTGAAGGCAGAAGACTGTTGAAAGTAGATGCCACTTTCTGAAATTTTGACTTAGATATGAAATTGGTACTTTTTAGGTACACACTTATTGTAAGCCCTCTGGAGACAGGGAAGTATCTACTGAACCTAAATGTAAATTGCGCTGTGCTATTACTGAAAAGACATGCGTGAAATCTAAATGTCCTTTCAATGTTTATCCAATAAACAAATTTATGTATGTATTTATTTATTTGCATTGAGGGGGTGTTTTATCAGTGTTTATTAATTAAAACTAAAATCAGAAGTTCTAAATCAGTGCTTCTCACCCCAGTCCTTGAAGCAGATCTAGTCCAATCAGGTTTTCAGGATATTCACAATGAATATGCATGGGATTATTATTTTAGCACGTGGGTACTGTGCGCACATGCAAAACCTTATTTCATAGCTTTGGGGGCAGGTCTGGGGGCGGAGAGTAGGCATGTTTTCTGCTAATTGGTTACCGCAGCTACATTGCTGCATGCTAACTGATTAAAGTGTTATTAGCTTGTGAGCCCTTACCACCTAGAAAATAGGTGCATTTAAAGGCTCATGCGCTAATGGCCATGAACTAATGGGAAAATCAGCATGTGGCCATTATTGGGAAAATAGACACAACGGTCATTTCCTGGCAGTGCTAAAAGTGGCTTTAGCATGCAGTAAAGACCTGTGCTGGGGATAGCTCAGGCCACATTTTAGTGTTACGTAGTAAAAGAGCCCCTTAATTAGCTGTATAATCATCAGTGTCCAAAACTAGATATGATGAGCATGAGACCTCTTTTTTATTTTCATTTTCTCACACTTTCCCCTGGACGCATGCCATGTTGTGTATGCAAATTTGTGCACACAGTCAATTTATGAATGCTACTAAATTAAATATTATAACATAGTAACATAGTAGATGACGGCAGAAAAAGACCTACATGGTCCATCCAGTCTGCCCAAGATAAACTCATATGTGTATACCTTACCTTGATTTGTACCTGTCTTTTTCAGGGCATAGACCGTATAAGTCTGCCCTCCACTATCCACACCTCCCAACCACCAACCCCTCTTCCCCCCACCTGTTCTCAATAATTGGCCAATAATGTCCAATTATCAACACTAATTGGGCATAATTTCTTTTCACTGGCATAAATGACTGCGCCTAAATCTATGTGCTATTCTAGAAACCACGTCTGTTCTTATACAATACCACTAGGTGTGTTAATCGGATGCACTTAGTTTTTAGTCGCCATAAATAGAATCCGGCCCATTATCCCACATGTTTTGCCCAACTGTGTCTATTATTGTGGGATCTTATACCATTTTATGGCATTGCAGAGATATGATTACTGAAGACTAATATGAACTGATGCAAATTTAACAACAGAATGATCAGCTGTGAGAGAGGATGAGCTGCTTTATGAAGCATGTTGTAATGCATTGGTTACAAAGATAGCCAGTTTGTGTTGCTGCCAGGAAGCTATGTAAAACACTCTTTTTTTTCTTTTTAAGTGCTACTATTATGGTTGACCTTCCCACAACTGTTTATGTTTTCTTTTCTTGGCATCTGACTGGTTGAAATATGGCTAGGATAAGAGCATAGCAGCGTGGTGCCTTAGAGCAGTGTTTCCCAACACACGTTACACGTACCCCAAGTGGCACATGAGACCTTGCCAGGGGGTACGCAGTACGCGGCTCCAACAAAAATAAAATTGGCAGTGGCTTCCAGAAAAAACAACAGCTGATTCACAGCTCCTGACAAAACAACCCCAATAGTTGATACATTTCCTCAGGGCCCCCTCTTCGTGGGCTTTCTGGCACAGAAAAAAAGATGGAGCAGGCGCAGAAACTACAGAGGCGTGCTGAACTCATCTCAGGACCACACTGCCGTACGAGTGCTCTCAGCACATGCCTCTGTGGCTTCAGTGAAAGAATATTTTTTTTCCGGCTGTCAAAGTTCTGGATCAAACCCCTGCCCCCACCATGGGAAAATCTTCTGCAGCTTGATAGAGCTCTGTGATGACCCCCATCTGGAAATCTCTCTCTCTCTTTGTGCTCCCCCCTAACTATGGCTGTGCAATTGGGCCTGATCTGCCCCATAGCTATGTGCTGCCCCTGGAAAGCTCTCTCTTCACTCTTTGGGCACCCCCTCACTTGTAGCTGCAATCGAGCCCTGGAAGCGCTCTCTCTCTCTCTGTGGAGTATCTGGGCTCCCCCTCATGGCAGGGGCTACCACTGTCCGAATACAGCGCCATGCTGTCAACCCTCCACTGTGGGAAAGCCATCTTCTTCTTCTGGCTTTCAGCCTGAAGAAGAAGATGTTCAGCCTGCTACTGCCTGTGCCAGCCTCCTCCACCCCAACTAAATAGTTGCATCTGCCTCTGGCCTCCTCCAAGCCTTGAGATGTGTAGTCAGGTCAGGAGACCCAATCCCATGCAGACTGCAGCCCTACTCCAGTTTTTCACTTTACTCCTCAGCGCTGGGTAAGTGACAAAAATGTTGCTCTGGAGTTGGGATGAGTGAGTACAAGATAGAAGTGATGGTGATGGGGAGGGGAAGGGGAAGGGGAAAGGGAAGGGGTGGGTAAAGAGGGAAGATTTTGGGGATAGCAAGATGGGAAGGGGCAGGATGGGGACAGGGAGGGAATGATGTGAATTTGTAAAAAGGGACAGGAGAGTAGAGATAAGTTTAAGGAAACAAAACATGGAGAAAATGTGATGAGGCATAGAGAAGGGAGTATGGGTGTGAGGTAGGCAGGTGTCTTTATGTGAATGGAGCTGCTAACTGTGCTGATTTTATAAGTACAGAATGCTAAAAAAAAGGTAACACGCCACACTTTGCTTTTCAGTGGTTGCATTCCTTGCATATTCTGAAGACAGTTTGCACTTCTGTGTCATTACTATGTGCTATTTAATTTTAGTTGTAATTTGTTATGTGCATGGAAAAGTGCCTTGGCTCATTGGGGACTATTTATTAAGAAAAAATAAAATTTCTTCACAAAAATGAAGTTGCCAATAGTGATCAATCAAGTTTCTTCTGAAACAAAGAATTTGACTGGTCACCATGGGGAAGTTCTTCAATTTTGTGAATAATTTTTTTCTCCTGTTTTTATAAATAGACCCATCTGTAAGTCTCATTGTTCATTTTTACTCAGATTGTAAGAACAACATACTAGCTGTCAAGGAGCCAGATGGTTTATATGGGATTGAAATATAACTGTGTCTTGTTCTGAATACCATGCCCAACTATCTGTATGTGTTACACATTTTGTGGTTAGTTAACAGTTTAATAATAAAATGTCGATTTCAAAATCACTGTTGATTGGTTGAAATGTGTTTGACTTAGGAGGTACTTGACTTGAAGAAGTTGGGAAACACTGCCTTAGAGTCTCTTCATATGCTAAACAAATGTCAATCTCACCCTTCCAATGCAACATGTCATGTCAGAAGAGGTGGGATTGAAAGACACCGAGAGCATGCTTCAGGGGCGTAGCCAGACAACAGATTTTGAGTGGGCCTAGGTAAGAAGTAGGTGGGCACCAAGTGTTCTCCACCTCCCCCACCACCCAAAAAAATTCTCAGCTGGTGGGATAATACTTCTTTCCACCTTTGCAGTCTGCAGCAAGCATGCACTAAAAAGTGAGAACTTGCAGGTGCCAGTATCATGGAGAGCAGCGTTTTTGTTACCATCAGGGGGAAGTCTTCAGTAGGCGGAGCTTGGGATCCCCACCAGCTACCACTAAACATGTGCTACTGTTGGGTGGGCCTGACCCCTAAGTGGGTGGGCCCTGGCCCACCCAGGCCCACCTGTGGCTACACCTCTGGCATGCTTGCTCTCTGAGGCCCTGTGCTGTTGTTTTTGGTTTCTTCTTCAGACCTGAGGGCTGCAGGATGGATAGGAATATGAGAGACAATGCTGGGCATAGAGTAGGTGGAAAGGGAGATCTGGGATGATGCTGAAGGGGGAGGAGGAAGGTATGATTGGGCGACATACTGAACATTAGCAGCATGCTCCTTAGGCTTGCTCCTTGGGATGAGCTCTGGTGGCAAGCCAATGGAGGAGAAGATTTTGAAAGTTCACATGCAAACAAAACTGATTTATCCCGGAAGGAACAACAATTCAACAGAGCTGCACTCAACTCCCCTTGATTCCCTTCTCTCTTGCTAGACACCTAAAATTACAATCAATTAAACATATCGGACCTCAAGAAGGCCCACTCTCAGTCACCCTATCAATCCTTTGCTCCCAAATCACTGATATAATCTCCCCTAACTCTCCATTTAATATCATCCCAAATAACAAGAATTCCCCAAACCATACCACACCTGTACTCCTGCTTACTCTCCCATCTGTACAATAAACTTTCAAAATTCCCTCCATTGGCTTGCCCCCAGAGTTCACCCCAAGGGCAAGCCTAAGGAGCATGCAGCTAATGTCAGTTTAAAATATTCCAGAAGAGCGGGAAGTCTGTGACAGATGGCTACAGCCAGATTTGGGGAGGGGGGGGGGGTGAGTGATATGTTTGCAATACATAGGCACATGTGCTGTCTGAGCTGAGGTGGCCATAGGGACAGAAACTAGCAAGGTTTCTTTTCTGTGGAGTATGTACACTGTGGCTGGGAGGTGGGGATGGGCAGTGGGGTAAAGCAGATGTGCCTTTGGGTGGCTCAATGTACTTTAGTGAACTGCTGCCAACATTCCCATCGGTATGTACGTGTGGGGAAGGATGTTGGTGTGTGTGTGTGGGGGGGGGGGGGGGGGGGGAATCCAGATATGTCTGGGATAAGCAGCATAAAATGTATTGAACTTTTTATGGACCTTGCTAGGTATTTGTGACCTGGATTAGCCACTGTTGGAAACAGGATGCTGGGCTTGATGGATCTTTGGTTTGTCCCAGTGTGACAATACTTATGTACTTACATACTTAAGTGCAGCCCCTCATTTCAGTATTGAATAGTTAGTAGAAGGGCCCCCATAATTACTTGTCATTGGTTATTCACCTTGGATGTTTGTTATTCTTTCTTATGAAAAATCAATAACATAACAAGAAAGGGACCTCACTGTATGTGACCCTGCCTATGCATGTGCAGGAGAAATATACACATGTTTTGCACATTGAGAAATTGTGCTGCCATTTCCACAGACAATTCCTTGATGCGGGGACCAGTACAGCCATTGCATGTCTTGGTAGGGTATTTTCGTCTATGACGTTTGCTTTATGTACTATTTCTAAATGTTTTTGTGTATTTTTGAATATTGGAACACATTATGGACTTGCATTTTTTAATGCTTTCTGGTAAACACTCTTTTTGCCATTTGAACATCATATCGACAATGCCTCTCCAAGTGTCATTTAGTAACTTTGAGTTCTTGACTTTTTCGTCACCCTTCTATTCTTTAATAATTGAATATATCTTATATGTTCTGTCCTTTATATCATGTCATTCCATTATATTTTACCTCTCTTCCTCTTTGCTATTATTTCCTCATCTTCTCTACTTCCTCTCCCTAGTACTGCTAAAGCTGCAGGTAAGAATTCCCAAGAGATATCTACTAGTTGGGAATGTGGATGTAGTAGTAGTGGAAAGGATTTCATGACTCTGCTGACTAGGAAATAGTAGGTTTTGTGAGATGACTGAACATAGAAAGTGATGAGATGAAAGAGAGAAGAGCTGCATTGAGATGGATAGAAAAGGAGTGGAATCTACGGCTGAATAAGAATTGTTAGTGCAGAAAACTACCCCCATTATAAATTATTTTTTAAAGGATGTTAACTACCCCTTAAAACACCCATGGTGGTTTTTTTTAAGGGGTTCTACCTACACCTTATTGTCTTGCTACATATTACCCTCTATCTGTTACACATCCTAGCCACCGTACCTCACAATTATAGTACACTAGTGTCTCTCCATGATCTTATTAAGTTACCCATTGGCACTTGGTTACAAGGGATGATGATCTTGCATGGATGCATTATACATCACTTTCATTATCTATAAGGTTTATATGTGCAAGATCAGCATACAGTGCAGCATATTCAGGTGTAATAGTAAGAAGACATGAAGGAAACCCATCTTTAATTTTAGAAGTGGGGGAGACAGAGAGGTCATGATAATATCTATACCTTACCAGTTAAGTATACAAAACAAAAATTATGTTACTTACCACCCAATGTACCAATCGATCTGAACCCAAGTGCAGAACGGCTATCCAGTACTCCTGCGAATGAGACTGGTTGCAATCTCCGAGTGGTCTTACCCAAGAGTTTCGCAGTAGACCTTGGATGTTCTCCAAACACAAATAACCTTAAGGGACAGTTTCACAGGCGTCCCAGACAAAACTTATGACCCCTTAGCTTAACCACAAAACAGAAACTTTTCTTGTTAACAGTGAAGTCAATTTCCTACCTGTTAACAGTATCACGTTTAGTCTCACTAGAAAGCGAATATCACGTCCTTAGACGGATACTGTAGTAAATAAAAATATTTTTAGTCTCGTCCGTAGATGGATATCATGTCAGTAGACGGATACAATTATAATTAAAGACACCTCAAAATTTAGTCTCGCCCAAAGGCGGATACACGTAATCTGTAGTAAGGTATAAGAATTAAGAATAAAATTGAACGACAAATTACCTTAAAAAAAAATCCCTTGGCCTGGATTGGCCGCTGTCATGGACAAGATGCTGGGCTTGATGGACCCTTGGTCTTTTCCCAGTATGGCATTACTTATGTACTTATGTACTTATAATTTAGAAGAGGTACTCTCCACTTCTACCAGCGTGCGGGGTAGGATAAAATCTGATTCCCTGTTCACACAACCATCCTCTGCTACCAAATGTTTATCTTTCTGTCCTCTCCCAGGTATAAAGGTACTAGTTACCTATAACTCCAGGGATTATGGTCCTAACACCACCAGGTGGAGAGACAGAAAGACACAGAAGGCTATAGTAATATGAGAATAATCAATAATTGTTTATTACACTTACTAATCAGGACTACAATTAGACTACGTAATATAATTAATTAATTCTCATATGAGACAGCAACTGGGACACAAACGTGGCCTCTGACATTAGCTCTCTGATTGCCTCTGCCCATGATTCTCCTTTTATACCCTTTTCTCCCATAGACTAATATTTGAAGTACAAAGTCAGCATTTTCTAACATATTCCAGCATATTCTAGTAAATTCTATCTTACAGAAGCAAAGTTCTTCATAACATATTTGCTTATCACAAGGTCAGTAAGGTTATCCTACTTTGCAAAAACCATCTTCCCAGCAACCAAAGTCATGTCTTCTTCATTATCTGCTTTCATGGTCAGCAGCAAATTTCCCTTACATTACTTCATTCTCCTGCCACACATATCTCTGTTATGACTCCATATCTGCCTGTCTCTCCAACAGAAGGGCAAGCTGACATGAGATTCACATTCTGTATAATTCTTATTATTTAGCTTCTCAGTGACTCTTAACCTTGCTTTCAACAAACACACTGAATTTTACAATACAGCCATACGTACTCTGTCACACTTCGCGTTCCCTGACGCAGGTGCTTAGCGCTGAAACACGGACCGTGTCAGGTCCATTCAAAGATCTGTTCCTTAAATATATGATTAAAGGTTTCATTCCCTTTTTTTGAAGGCTCCTGGTACTTTTTTATTTTGCTCTTTGGACCATTGTTTATAGAAACAGCATTGTATCACTGCTGAAACCTGGGCTTGGAAGCTAAGTTTATCATCCAGTATAACCCCTAATATTTTCATTGAGGTAACTAGTACCATGAATGAGAATTGGTGAAATGAAAGGAACAGACCCATCCTTAGAGACTACAAGTGCCTTACATTTTGAAGGATTAAGAATAACTTTATTCTGGACAAGCCAGGATATCACTGAATCTATCTTATTAAGAATTTGTACTTCTGATCTGTTGCTTGGATCTTAACAGGTAATAATTTGAATATCATCTGTGTATTCACAGTTGTTGATGCCCCTGTATAAGTCGTTGGTGAGGCCCCACCTGGAGTATTGTGTTGGTTTTGGAGGCCGTATCTTGTTAAGGATGTAAAAAGAATTGAAGCGGTGCAAAGAAAAGCTACGAGAATGGTATGAGATTTGCATTACAAGACGTATGAGGAGAGACTTGCGGACCTGAACATGTATACTCTGGGGGAAAGGAGAAACACGGGTGATATGATACAGACGTTCAAATATTTGAAAGGTATTAATCTGCAAACGAACCTTTTCCGGAGATGCGAAGGCGGTAGAATGAGAGGATATGAAATGAGATTGAAGGGGGGCAGACTAAAAAAAAATGTCAGGAAGTATTTTTTCACGGAGAGAGTAGTGGATGCTTGGAATGCCCTCCCGCGGGAGGTGGTGGAAACAAAAACATTAACGTAATTCAAACATGCGTGGGATAAACATAAAGGAATCCTGTTCAGAAGGAATGGATCCTAAGGAGCTTAGCCGAGATTGGGTGGCAGAGCCGGTGGCGGGAGGCGGGGATGGTGCTGGGCAGACTTATACGGTCTGTGCCAGAGCCGGTGGTGGGAGGTGGGACTGGTGGTTGGGAGGCGGGGATAGTGCTGGGCAGACTTACTGTATATGGTCTGTGCCCTGAAAGGACAGGTACAAATCAAGGTAAGGTATACACAAAAAGTAGCACATGTGAGTTTATCTTGTTGGGCAGACTGGATGAACCGTGCAGGTCTTTTTCTGCCGTCATCTACTATGTTACTATGTATACGTGGGGAGTAAGATTGTGAGATTGTAAAAGGGTCAAAAGAGGGGCCAGAAATATATCAAAATGAATTGGTGCCCAGAATGAGCCTTGCAGGACACCAAGGTCTGGGTGTAACGATCAGAAAGATTACCTGCCCACTGACCATGTAGGCCCTGTTATGAAAATAGGAACGGAACCAATTTAAGGTGGTCCCTCTTACTCCTATGGACCTCAGACATATCAAAAGGGCATGATTGACTAAATCAAAGGCAGATGTCAAGTCAAGTGAGATCACAAGAACAATTTTTTCCTGGTCCATATACTGCAAAATCAATGTAGTCTGTGTTATGATATGGGCAAAACCCAGTCTGATGTGGATAAATTATGGGGATTTGTTGCAAGAAAATCTTGCAAATGTGTAAAGACTATTCTTTCCACAAATATTTAGATTAAATGGAAGGTTTGCAATAGGCTGATAATTTGTCGATGCCCTAACTTCTGATCCTTAAATTTTAGTCTGAAGGTAAGGGTACATGACCTGAGGTATGACTACATGAAATCATAAAGTGGAGCAAAGGTAACAGAATATCAGCATGATGTTTAATCAGTGCTGATGAAATAGGACCATGTGTGGCTGTGGTTGTTTTTAATGTACCCAATGCACCCAACACTTTGGAGAGAATAGTGAGTTCTGGAATAACAAAAGTGAGGAAAGTAATATCCCGATCTGGACAGGCCATAGGGCTACCATGAGGCAAGGGACTAATATGAAAAGAAGCAAATTGTCCCTTAAGGGTAGTTATTTTATCTTGATAAGCAGCAGCAGCAGCAGCAAGTTCCTGAGCTGATGGAAACGTAGAGTCTGCAAATACTGACATAACTGACAAAACTGGTTAAATCTGTGTATTGTAACTGGAGGTGAATGATATATCAAGAGAAAATTCAGCAAGGAACCAGCCGATACAGTAAATGAATGACATTCTATAGGGAAAAATGTAAATCCAGTAGCTGAAGGTGGGTTTTTTTTTTAGTGTAGAGGCATACACTAATGCTAAACTGCTGCCTTTTATCTTTCTTATGCACATATGTATAAGTATAACCAGAAGGAGAAGCCCAAGTCAGATAGGCCTTGTTGCCCTCAGACAACCAAGTTTCAACTAAGCATAGGATATCTAGTTTATTATCCAAAATAAGATCCTTTACAAAGAACTGTTAACCACATAGAGACCACCCATTAAGAAGGGCTACATTTAAAGTAGGCAAAGACAAATGAGACATAAGTACAAAGTGCATGTAATAGGTGTTAGTTGTCTCACCTGAGGACATTCTCTTTAAAGCAAAGGTAAAGGGTGATACCATTGATACCATAAGACCAGAATATGAAACGGTAACATCAGAGTCAGGGAAGAAACAAGAAAGGCCAGAAAACTGGGCATACATGGTAAGAATTTCATTGTGTTCAACAATAAAAATGGTATACATTCAGAGTGCGCACGAAGGAGTGCATATAAGGAGACCTGTTCCTTATGCACACTCCTGCAGTGTGCGCCTTAAATGGCCTTGAATTTGTGCACAGGTACCAGTGAGGTCACTTCTGGGACCGGGCTTGAGTGGAGTTAGGTGCTTGCCTGAGGTACTGGCAGAGGGTACTGGCACTAGGAGCAGTCCTGGAAAACATAGGCAGAGAGGACAACAGTATTACTAGAGAGTACAGAACAGCACAAAGTAAACAACAACGAACAACATGCTCCGCATTGGGCCTTGAATTTGTGCGCGGGTACTAAGCCTTTGCCTGTTTTTCTTATCTGTCATGTCTTAGTTACACTATTTTAGTACTGAATCCCCCTGCCACAGCCAAGGACTCTTCAAGTCTCTTATCAATTAGTGACTGAGGGAGAGAAACATTTCTTTCTGTGTACATGCACATGTTATCCTGGCCAGGTTCTGTGTATGTGCATATGTTCTAATTGGCTATCCAGGCCAGGTCCTGCCCTGTTTCAGCTGGGCAGAGCAAGAGTATAATTGTAACTATGCACTAGTATTCTTAGAGAATTATTTTCTAGGAGCTTTTTCTTTCTTTCTGTTCTTTGCTGCATTATTCTGGCACTGTGAGGATTTAACTGAAAGTCTCCACAGTCCAGAACGTTCATGCCGCCCTCCCCATGCACAGTCTTGCTATAAAGATTCTCTACAAGTAACCAGAAACAATGTAGTTGTATACCCTGTTGGCATCATATTAAAAGTATTTATCATATCTACTTCCTGGATGATAAGCCGAACACAGAGAGGAATACCGGAGGAAACTGAAAGAAGCCAAGAGAGAGATACGTCTGGCGAAAGCGCAAGCGGAAGAAAAAATGGCTAGAAATGTAAGGCGGGGTGACAAAAATTTCTTCAAGTATATTAGTGAAAGGAGGAAGACAAATAAGGGAATTGTGAGACTGAAAGACGCTGCGAACCGCTATGTAGATAATGATGAAGAAAAAGCAAATTTGCTAAATAGATACATTTGTTCTGTATTCACAGAAGAAAATCCTGGAGAAGGACCGTGATGGACTGGTAAAAGTGCAAATGAAAATGGAGTAGATATAGCACCGTTCACGGAAGAGAGTGTGTATAAACAACTTGAAAAGCTAAAGGTGGACAAAGCCGTGGGACTGGACGGGATCCACCCCAGGATATTAAAGGAGCTCAGAGAGGTTCTGGCAGGTCCTCTTAAAGATTTGTTTAATAAATCATTGGAAACGGGAGAGGTTCCGTGGGATTGGAGAACGGCGGATGTGGTCCCTCTTCACAAAAGTGGTGATAGGGAAGAAGCTGGAAACTAGAGGCCGGTAAGCCTCCCTTCGATTATTGGAAAAGTAATGGAAGCGATGCTGAAGGAAAGGATAGTGAATTTCCTGGAAGCCAATAAGTTGGAAGATCCGAGACAACATGGTTTTACCAAAGGGAAATCGTGACAAACGAATCTCATTGAATTCTTTGACTGGGTGACTGGAGAATTAAATCAGGGATGTAATATAGACGTAATCTACCTAGATTTCAGCAAGGCTTTTGACACGGTTCCCCACAGGAGGCTCTTGAACAAACTGGATGGGCTGAAGATAGGACCCGAAGTGGTGAACTGGATTAGGAACTGGTTGACGGACAGACGCCAGAGGGTGGTGGTGAATGGAATTCGCTCGGAGGAGGGAAAGGTGAGTAGTGGAGTGCCTCAGGGATCGGTGCTAGGACCGATTCTGTTCAATATATTTGTGAGTGACATTGCTGAAGGGTTAGAAGGTAAAGTTTGCCTTTTTGCGGATGATACTAAGATTTGTAACAGAGTGGACACCCGGGAGGGAGTGGAAAACATGAAAAAGGATCTGCGGAAGCTAGAAGAATGGTCTAAGGTTTGGCAATTGAAATTCAATGCGAAGAAATGCAAAGTGATGCACTTAGGGAGTAGAAATCCACGGGAGACGTATGTGTTAGGCGGGGAGAGTCTGATAGGTAGCGACGGGGAGAGGGATCCTGGGGTGATAGTATCTGAGGATCTGAAGGTGACAAAACAGTGTGACAAGGTGGTGGCCGTAAGTAGAAGGTTGCTAGGCTGTATAGAGAGGGGAATGACCAGCAGAAGAAAAGAGGTTTTAATGCCCCTGTATAAGTCGTTGGTGAGGCCCCACCTGGAGTATTGTGTTCAGTTCTGGAGGCCGTATCTTGCTAAGGATGTAAAAAGAATTGAAGCGGTGCAAAGAAAAGCTTTGAAAATGGTATGGGATTTGTGTTACAAGACGTATGAGGAGAGACTTGCTGACCTGAACATGTATACCCTGGAGGAAAGGAGAAACATGGGTGATATGATACAGACATTCAAATATCTGAAAGGTATTAATCCGCAAACGAACCTTTTCCAGAGATGGGAAGGCGGTAGAACTAGAGGGCACGATACGAGATTGAAGGGGGGCAGACTCAAGAAAAATGTCAGGAAGTATTTTTTCATTGAGAGAGTGGTGGATGCTTGGAATGCTCTCACGCGGGAGGTGGTGGAGAGGAAAACAGTAACGGAATTCAAACATGCGTGGGATAAACATAAAGGAATCCTGTTCTAAGGGAATGGATCCAGAGGCATAGCCAGGTTTTGTTCTCAGGGGTAGCAGACTTTTATAAAATAGGCGCCGGTTGGTGTCAGCTAGACAGCATTGTCTGTGTTGTTGCTCAGGGGCTGTGGCGGGCAATGATTAATACAGGCTGTCTCTGTTGCGCCCTGCCTACAAGGAAACAGTAAGTTACATCAGTAGGCAGGACGCAGAAGAGGTCCCTGGACTGGCTAGAGCAGGCAACCTGTCTTCTTAACTTCAAATAAAAATATTCAAATCATGACCATCACCTCAGGAATAGCACACCCAGTCCTTCCACTGCTAGACACCTTGTTTAAATCAGATGGGCTTTTGTTTGTGTGGTGGCTCTACAGGATATGAAGAACACTAGTCTTGAGCATTTTTATCTTGGGTGACCTACTATTGGGAAACTGGAACAAGTTGCACTGTTACACATTCCTACACAGATACTACATGCTGGCAGAATCCTTCACTTCAGTCACACATGCAGAACATGGACAGACCCTCATCTATCTATATAACATAAGAGTAGCCATACTGGGTCAGACCAATGGTCCATCTAGCCCAGTATCCTCTTTCCAATGTGGCCAACCCAGGTCACAAGCACCTGGCAGAAACCCAAATTGTAACAACATCCCATGCTACCAATCTAATGCAGAATAGGGAGCCACAAAAAAAAAACCCAAAAACACCAACAAAAATTGAAATAGAGACAAGGAAGCCAGACTCTAAACAGTGCAATACTGGTAAAAAAAAAAAAAAAAAAAAGAGACAGAAATGCATTTTCTCCTGTACTTTGCAAAATAAAAATACAACAAATGTACATTTTACAAAGCAGGTACATCTCAGTGCTTACAAAGTATTAAATAAAAATAATTTTTTCTACCTTTGTTGTCTGAGAATATTCTTTTTTCCACATTCCATGAGTCAGACTTACAAATTCTTTTTCAGGTTGACCTTTCCATTTCTGCTCTCGCCTCTTGTCTTCTTCCTTTCATTCTCTACATCTGTTTGGCACTGATCTTTCGCTTTATGTCCCCACTATCAAATAGGTGTATAGTGCTGCCAAGTGATCCAGTTCCAGAAGGGAGATTTTTCAACCAGTCCTAGTGTGAACTCACATCTCAAATTCATGTGGGATTTGCAGTCCCTGATTCTACCCATCAAAATCTGTGCTGCAGTGCATCCAAAATGACTTTAGAAAATGCACTCGGTCTCGGACCCCTCTACTGTTGTTTGAACAATTTATTTTCTCATTTGCTTTGGTCCCACTGTCTCTTTTCTGTTTTTCTCTGTTTCTTCTGCCTTTACAGGGTGTCTTGCCCATCTGACATTTCTTCTGTCTCCAAGTGCACCATCCTTTTTTCCTCTGCACCACTATTTGTCCTGTCCAGCATCTCCCTTCTGTGTCCCTTGTCCCTATCTTACCCCCAAGTTCAGCATCCAGCTTATAATTCAAAAAGAAAAATGCCTATATTGCGACCCAAATCGGGAGATAGACGTTTATCTCACAAAAACGAATAAAGCGGTATAATCGAAAGCCGAACTTGGATGTTTTCAACTGCACTCCGTCGCGGATGCGGACAAAGTTGATGGGGGCGTGTCAAAGGCGTGGTGAAGGCGGAACTGGGGCGCGGTTATCGGCCGATCAGAGATAGGCGCCTTTCGCCGATAATGGAAAAAAAATATGCGTTTTTAGCAAGAATTTAGGGCACTTTTCCTAGACCCTGTTTTTCCACGAATAGGGCCCCAAAAAGTGCCCTAAATGACCAGATGACCACTGGAGGGAGTCGGGGATGACCTCCCCTGACTCCCCCAGTGGTCACAAACCCCCTCCCACCACAAAATATGCCATTTCACAACTTTTTATGTTCACCCTCAAATGTCATACCCACCTCCCTGGCAGCAGTATGCAGGTCACTGGAGCAGTTATTAGGGGGTGCAGTGGACGTCAGGCAGGTAGACCCAGGCCCATCCCCCCCACCTGTTACACTTGTGCTGGTAAATGGGAGCCCTCCACACCGCCCCCCAAACCCACTGTACCCACATGTAGGTGCCCCCCTTCACCCCTTAGGGCTATAGCAATGGTGTAGACTTGTGGGTGGTGGGTTTTGAGGGGGATTTGGGGGGCTCAACACCCAAGGGAAGGGTGCTATGCATCTGGGAGCTCTTTTACCTTTTTTTTTTGTTTTTGTAACAGTGCCCCCTAGGGTGCCTGGTTGGTGTCCTGGCATGTGAGGGAGACCAGTGCACTACGACTCCTGGCCCCTCCCACGAACAAATGCCTTGGATTTATTTGTTTTTGAGCTGGGTGCTTTCATTTTCCATTATCGCTGAAAAACAAAAATGCCCAGCTCACAAATTGTCGAATAAAACATGGACGTCTATTTTTTCCCAAAATACGGTTCGGTCCGCCCCTTCACGGGCCCGTTCTCGGAGATAAAAGCCCATGGAGATAGACGTTTTCGTTCAATTATGCCCCTCCATCTGTCCCTCCATCCCCCCTTTTTCAGCACAAGCCTACCTGGTCTCATCTCCCACTTTCTAGCATCTGCCGTCCTGGTGTGTCCACCTCTCCCTTTTTCTAACATTGTCCTGTATCCCCATCTTCCCCCTTTTTCCAGCATTACCCCTGTTACCATCTTCCCCCTTTTCCAGCATTACCTCTTTGTCCCCATCTCACCCATTTTTCACCATTGTCCCCATATCCCCCTTCCAGTGGTGCCCCTCTCTGTCCTTATCTCCTCCTCCCCTTTCCAGTAGTGCCCTCTTTGTGTCCCTATCACCTTCCCCTCCCATGTGATAATCTTTCAATAACTGTCTATACTTATGGCTATGATTTCTGAACATGTGGTATCGATAAAGGACAAACTTTTAAATGCCCAGTTGGATATATATGCTAATCTCAACTTTGTTAAATGTTTCAGACACATCCATCTATTTATTCCCATAACTAAATTCTATTATTCTGTCTCACTGTATTTTCAAATATAAGCCACACTGAATCTGACTTTGCTTGGGATAATGTGTGATATAAATATAAATAAATAAATTCTTTATCCTCTACCTTTCAAGACACTACCTATCCTGCAGGATAGTGATGGCACAAGGAAAGCAAAGTTTGATCCTGTGAAGACTAACTCAAAATAACTTATTCCTTAGCTGGGCCCTAGTATTACCATATTCTACTGCAGCAATAATTTTTTTTGTATATATCATCTTTATTAAACAAATCAATCAGTGCATATTGCTTGCCATTTCACATATACCAACAAGAAAAGCTTCCACTCTGGTCAATTAAACCTCCCCCCCTCCGGCAGCTTTCTCCCTTCTACAGCCCCCCCCCCCCCAGCGTTGCATCTGTCACCTTTTCTTCTGCCCGTCTGTCTCCAGTCCGCGCCTGTGGTCACTTTGTACTTAACTGAAGCCTTCTCCCTCCTGCGTGCAGCACCGGCGATTCAATCAGCCTTCTGCCTGCCAGCGTCGGGGCCTCTCCTCAGGCGCGTCCCACCTCTGCGGAAAACAGGAAGTTGCAATACAGTAGTCGGGACGCGCCTGAGGAGAGGCCCCGACGCTGGCAGGCAGAAGGCTGATTGAATTGTCGGTGCTGCATGCAGGAGGAAGAAGGCTTCAGTTAAGTACAAAGTAGAGAGTTGCACGGGGACAGAAATCCTACCCATCCCCGCCCGTCCCTGCTGGAATCTTACCCGTCCCCACCCATCCCCGCTGGAATCTTACCCATCCCCACCCATCCCCGCAAAAATTTAAACCATCCCAACCCATCCCCACCCATCCCCGTAAGAATTTAACCCATCCCCGTAAGAATTTAATAGTACATAAAAGAAAGTTCCAGTCAGCTCCCTTTCTGGATTTGAGCCACAGCACTGTAGGCAAGGAAGGAATGGAAGTTGGAACTTGGAACACTCTGGTGCCCACATGTAAGATTTGTCTCTGATTCACTGGCAGTGTGTGCTGAGAGGCCGCCACATGCACGCGCCAGTAGGTCAGGTGACATCTGATTCTCGTGCCTGTGTCAGAGCTGAGGTCTGTGCACCAGCCTGGGAGCAAAGAGGATTAATAGTAACATAGTAAGTGACAGCAAATAGACCTGAACGGTCCATCCACTCTGCCCAATAGTCACACTCATGATCAATTCATCATTAAATCAACGAGTGTGATATTATATACTTGATTATGGTCTTTCTTTCGTGTTTCTGGAACAAAGACCACAGGAGTCTATCTGGCCCCATCCTTATGTTCCAACTGCTGGAGTTGCCATCAAAGCCCACTCCAGCCTATTCATGTTCTCATTTGTGGGACACAGACCGTAAAAGTCTGTCCAGCACTGTCCTCATGTTCCAGCCACTGAAGTTGCTGTCTAAGCCCTTTCCAGCCCATCCTACACCAGATTGCCATGTATGAGACACAGAACATACAAGTCTGTCAGGTATCAGCTCTAGTTCATCACAGCCAGAGTCGCCATCTAAGTGTCACTTGACATATCCACACACATGCAGCCATTTAAGGTTAGCTTTTATATAACTTCCATTTTCTAATTAGAGATCCTCTGTGTTCATCCCACGCCTTTTTGAATTCCGTCATCATTTGTGACTCTACCACCTCCTTAATGGAAGACTTTCCACATTTATGCTGTTAAAGCAAGGAAGAAGAGGAGGAGGAGACAGCACTCAAATAAATTGGTATTCGGTAGATGAGAGGCTGGTGCAGGTGCAGCTTACACTTCCACGGGAAGCCCACAGAACTGGTTCCATCCCCGCGGGAACCCCGCAGGAACTGCCTCCGTCCCCGCGGGAATCCCGCAGAACTGCTTCCATCCCCGTGGGAACCCCGCAGGAACTGCCTCCGTCCCCGCGGGAATCCCGCGGGTTCCGCGGGATTCCCGCGGGGACGGAAGCCGTGCAGCTCTCTAGTACAAAGTGACCACACGCACGGACGGGAGACAGACGGGCAGAAGAGACTGGAAAACATTGACTCAGGAGGAAGGGAGCAGACACAAGGGGCGCATAGGCGCCATTTTTTGAAAACAGCTGTTTGGGGGAGCGACCGCTCCACCTGCGCTCCACCTAGCTACACTTCTGAATGGATCCTCAGAAGCTTAGCTGAGATTAGGTGGCAGAGCCGGTAGTGGGAGGCTGGGCTGGTGGTTGGGAGGCGAGGATAGTGCTGGGCAGACTAATATGGTCTGTGCCCTGAAAATGACAGATACAAATCAAGGTAAGGTATACACAAAAAGTAGCACATATGAGTTTATCTTGTTGGGCAGACTGGATGGACCATGCAGGTCTTTTTCTGCCATCATCTACTATGTTACTATGTTATGTGTGTGTCTGTAGTTTATGCACATTTGTTATCCAAAAATACAAAAATTAATGTGGTACATACCAACGTGTTCTTTAAGGTCATTGGAGAAATGTGAACTTGTACCTCCTCTTCAATGATTTCATCTAGGACTGGTGATTTTTTATTGCTGGTCTGGTTGAGTGGAATAAGCTGCCATTGCAGCTGAAAACTGAATCACAGTTGTCTCTGTTTAAAAAGCATTTAGGAGATTATTTATTTTGTTTGGCATATTTTGTGCCTGCCTGAATGCTACTGCTCCTTTTGGATATGTAGAGTATCTGCAAGTTATTAGTTCTAGAACTGTGTTATTAGGTTTCTTATTGTTTGGAAGTGTTCTCTTTTGTTTCTGATTTTATTATGTATGTTTTATTTGTATCCCATCTTGGACAAAGGCAGTTTAGAAATAAATTCTAAATTCTAAATCTAATTCTAACCCACAAGGTATCAGCAGAAGTCCCTGCTGTTCTAAATCAGATCTGCTTAATGGAGGAAGCATGGTCTAACACAGGAAACAAATGGCTTAAAGCATTCTACATTAGTTATGCTATTTGTGTGGTCTAAGCTTGCAATATTTTTAATTTTGCATTTTTTGGAGGAGGCACGTCAGGGACAGAGAATGGGAATGAAATATTGTTCAGCTAGCACACTGACATTAGTGTATGATAACTGAACAATGAATCCATTACAGGGGAGCCCTTAATGTCTCACATATAGGTGGTGTTGGTAAGTGCTCCTGTATTTTTTTTTTTTAACTGGCTAAGTACAAAGACTAGGGGACACTCAAGTTACATGATACTACTTTTAAAACAAACAGGAAGAAATATTTTTTCACTGCTCACAATTCCGGCGCTGTACAGAACTGCACCAGAAAAATAGCACTGGGACAGTGCAGCAATACAACTCCCTAATGCTCAATGCTAATGATATGCAAATATAGGCATGCTGTTAGCGTTGAGCATTAGGGAGTTAAGGCTGGAGGATTATGTCTGGAGCATGCACAGAAGAGCTCTCTCTCACCGGATATGTGTTAACCTCTCTGTCAATGGAGCAAGAGGAAGAGGGAGGGGGAGGGAGGGGAAGCCCCAAACAGCTTCTCCTGGGCAGCTTCTCCCGTTATCCATCTTTGCCAGGACTGATGTGCAGTGTCTTACCTTGCAAGAAGTCATTAATTTGGCATAAACTGAGGTCTCCATGCATACCCCCATCATTCTGGTTTGCTCTGAACACCGGTGAGAGGGGAGTCAGAAGTTTTTAACAGTGAGCTGTAGTTCCTCCACAACCCTTTTCTTAATGCGTTATGATTTTTCTCCCTAGGCAGGTCTTCATTTTTTGAAATGGATCCTGGTTTGGGATCCTTCACTCCAGCTGCTGGAGGATTGCCCTACCCCAGATACCCTAATGCGAGCTCCAAGCTGGCATGAGGTTTGCAGCGGTATGGGCACCCTTGTTCCCTGCGCTGTTCTCTGTGTATCGGGGGCAATCGGAAATGACCTCATACAGATATTTTTGACTACATTAGCATGCAATTAGCATTGATCGCTGGTGAGCTCTTTTTTTCTCACGGTAAGGGCCTCTGAACATTGCGCACTGGCAAACGCGGGCGCTAGTCCAGAGCTAATGGCCTCTAGTGCCCGCGTTTGCTTCTGAGCTTCGGGGCCCCAATGAATAGTTAAGCTCTGGAATTCCTTGCTGGAAGATTTGATATCATTGGTTAGTGTATCTGGATTAAAACAAATATATATTTTGACATGCTGCTGGAGGAAAAGTCTATAGTATGCTATTTGAGATAGACATGGGGAAAGCCACTGGGATGAGTGGCATGAAACTTGTTACTATTTGGGATTCTGTCACGTACTTGTGACCTGAATTGGCCACTGCTGGAAGCAGGATACTGGGCTAGATGGACCATAGGTCTGACCCGGTATGGCTATTCTTAAGTTATAGAATATTGAAAGCTATGTCCGTAAGTGCTGTATTTAGGCCTACCAATAGACCTGGCATAGGTAGGAGTGCCTAAATGTAGGTGTGTTAATGACAACTTATATTGGTACTCCATAACGGCAATTATGTGAGTGCCATTAAAGGATAGAGCCATAGCCCACATAAAGCGGGTGTGTAAATTGTGGCACCAGTTATAGAATTCTCACCCATCCACCCACCCAACACACATACAAAATTGCACATTTTGAGGGGAAGGAGCAAATTTGTAAATCAGCATTTGTTCACTATTGGGCCTGGTTCTGTGAGCTTATTTTACGAAAGCACATAGGCCCCTGATGGCGACCTATGACACGCGTGTCAGTACTGACACGCGTAGCCATTTTCGGTGACACGTGGCCGCATGTGGCCGCATACAGAGAAGCAGCGGCGTTCCTTGCTGACACCCGGGGCGGATCGCCGATGCGCCCCCCCCAGGTGCAGCGCGACCTCCCCCCTCCGGCGAAATCACCCCCCCCCCCCCCGGTGCATGTTTACCTGCTGGGGGGGGGGGTGCCGTGTACGCTCCTATTGGCGCCCTCCGAGTCCTCCGCTTGTTCCCTCCCTGCTGCTCCCTCTGCCCTGGCTCCTGCACGGCCGTTAGGGGATCTTTGACCTCACTTCCGGCCGGCGGAGCAGAGAGCAGCGGAATGCCGTGGGGGACGCATCTCTGGGGTCCCTGTGATCGCCATTACCTGCAACCACATAACCACAGCAACCATCATCCAATCTACTGTTCTGGGGTGTCGTGGATTTCTAATTGACCATCATTACTGAGATAGGTGAGGGGGAGGCTGGGAGAGGCGAGGGCATGTGCTATGGGTGCCGTTTCCCGCCATTAGAAATAGCGGCAGCCATCTTAATTTACATAAGGTGGTCAGTTAGGCTAGTTAACCCCTAATTGCCTGCAGGGCTAACAGGCTATCTATAATTCTATCTTCTGTCACTGCCCCCCTGATGGAGAACCCAAAAAATAAAAAAACCAAGGTTAAGTAAAGGAAGTGATAGTAGCAGTAGCCGACCCTTTCAAGAGACATGGACCGAGATGTATGGCATTATAGAAAAAAATGGCAGATCATTTTGCGTTCTATGTACTGAAACGGTAGTAAGCAGAATGTGGAATATAAATAGACATTTTGAAACTAATCATTCCCAACTCTTGAAAAAAAGTGAGGATGAAAGGAAGGAATACATTTCCAGGCAGCTACACTTTTATAAGAGCCAATCTAATTCCATCCTTAAATTTGTAAAAGGTTCTACAAATTTAACATCTGCAAGTTTGAGCATTGCTCACTCCATAGCTCAGCATGGAAAAGCACTCAGTGAGGGAGAATTTATTAAAGAAACTCTCCTAAGATGTGCACCAGTTCTGTTTCACAATATGCAGAATAAAAATGCAATTATTAAGAGAATATCTGAGTTACCACTCAGTAGAAATACCATAAAGACTGAATAATGAGACTGAACACAGATGTACAACATCAATTAAAGAGAGACATAAGTAATTGTAAATATTTTTCGATCTCTCTTGATGAAACTACTGATGTCACATCACATGCTCAGTTGGCCATTATTGGTCGATATTCTGATGGTCTCACAATGAGAGAAGAGTTGATAAAGTTAGTATCAGTGCCAACAAGTACATCAGGAAGCGAAATATGTAAGGTTGTTATACAAACATTCCGTGACCTAAGCATTGATATCTCTAAAGTTGTGTCAGTGACGACACACGGGGCACCAAACATGGTGGGGAAAAAAGTTGGATTTGTCAAATTGTTTACGGAAGCTATTGGACATCCGATTGTGCCTTTTCATTGTATTATCCATCAGGAGGCTTTATGTGCCAAGGCAGGATTCACCGACTTAAACGACTTAATGTCAGTTGTTACAAAAATAGTTAATTTAATAGCTGCTCGCCCCCTTCACAAGCGAGAATTTTCTGCACTTTTACTGGAGGTTGATTCCACCTATAGTGAACTGCTGATGTACAATAATGTAAGATGGCTGAGCCATGGCAAAGCGCTTTGTGGAGTGCTTTGAAGAAATTAAGGTATTTCTTGAGGATAAGGATCTGGGAAACTTTCCTCAGCTCAATGACAGGGCCGTGCTGATGCAGTAAGCTAGGTAAGCGCAGCAGGGGGGCGCCACTGCCCTGCCGTCCAGGCAGTCCGTCTGCTCACTTGCAAAATCTTTCACCTGAACTTGTGATTCTCCTACCTCCCCTTTTCATGCAAAGGAGCAGTATTAATTGAGGCAGGCAAGCTCTTCAAATTATGTGAGAATACAACCAGATTGCTATTTATGCTTCAGTTTGGGGCTAGCTCCTCAGTCAGGGTGAGTTTCAGAGCTTGAACCAGCATTCAAATTAAAGAGAACCTGAAATTTTAAAAGTGCTAAAAATAAGTTTTAAAAGTATTTGCCTTAAATCTAATTGCAGAATTCAGGTGCTGGGAGTCTGTACTTGGTTGTCATATGCTCAGATTTGTTTAAAATCATATGCAAATTAGACCGGTGTTTTTCACTAAACATTCCCATGAGTGTCTGTATGTTAATCTGCATTCAAATAGAGCTCTCTGATTGGATGATCAGCTTCTGTTAAGAAATCTGCCAGGGAAGTGAACAGAGTGAGAGCTGTCCTTTGCCAAGAGAGACATCCAGCTGTGACTTCCTGTGTTTGTTGACTGAAGTTATAAAAGAGTGCCTGATTGTGGTAAATGAGAAAATATAAGTGAAAAGAGATTGGTGGCGATTGAAGTTTCTCTAGTGAGAAAAGGATCTGAATATTTCAGGATTACTTGAAGTTTATGAAGAAAAGAAAAGGGTGAATTTCAGTTTAAGAGTGTTTAAATCCTATAAGCTATATAAAGGCTAGGTAGATTTAAGTGACTGTAAGCAAGGAAACCTTAATATTTGATCTGAAATAAATATTTGATCTGAGAGTTGATCAGAGATAAATGTTTGATCTGAATTATATCCTTTGGTACAAAGGAGATTAGAATGCAATAGAGTATTTCTTTCTGTTTACCAGTACAGTCAAATAATTCCATTCCACTTAAATAATTTTTTGTTATATATATGAGGGAGTAGTATCTGGATTTATTGTAAATCAAATTGATTCCATTCACAGGAATTCATATTCACCTTCATGCATTCATCCATTATTATTTTTTAAGGATGAAGTTTTATTTTATGTTCACTCTGTCTCTTGTGAGCTGAGCACAGTTAGTTTCCTCGGCTGGCACGACTACATATTAGAGGTATTTTGATACTGTGTGAAGTTTTACCACAGACGGGTGACATATATAAAACATTCTCCTTGGATAGGATGTGATATGTGAAAATACATTTTGCTTTAATGAAATTGCTAAACTTTAGAGTCAGAGACTTATCAATGAGGGATACATACAGTGCTATTTTTTCCTGAGGTCCGGCTTACTTGCCTGCTCCCTTCTGTTCCTGCTCTGCTGGATGGGGGGGGGGCACCAACCGATAGTCTGCAGGGGGGCACCAGAGACCCTAGGCACGGCCCTGCTCAATGATGATAAGTGGGTCAACACCCTGATGTTTTTTACAGATCTCTCTGTTCATATTAATGAACTGAACTTAAAGTTACAAGGTTTTGGCAAAAGTATTACATAAGTACATAAGTAGTGCCATACTGGGAAAGACCAAAGGTCCATCTAGCCCAGCATCCTGTCACCGACAGTGGCCAATCCAGGTCAAGGGCACCTGGCACGCTCCCCAAACGTAAAAACATTCCAGACAAGTTATACCTAAAAATGAGGAATTTTTCCAAGTCCATTTAATAGCGGTCTATGGACTTGTCCTTTAGGAATCTATCTAACCCCTTTTTAAACTCCGTCAAGCTAACCGCCCGTACCACGTTCTCCGGCAACGAATTCCAGAGTCTAATTACACGTTGGGTGAAGAAAAATTTTCTCCGATTCGTTTTAAATTTACCACACTGTAGCTTCAACTCATGCCCTCTAGTCCTAGTATTTTTGGATAGCGTGAACAGTCGCTTCACATCCACCCGATCCATTCCACTCATTATTTTATACACTTCTATCATATCTCCCCTCAGCCGTCTCTTCTCCAAGCTGAAAAGCCCTAGCCTTCTCAGCCTCTCTTCATAGGAAAGTCGTCCCATCCCCACTATCATTTTCGTCGCCCTTCGCTGTACCTTTTCCAATTCTACTATATCTTTTTTGAGATACGGAGACCAGTACTGAACACAATACTCCAGGTGCGGTCGCACCGTGGAGCGATACAACGGCATTATAACATCCGCACACCTGGACTCCATACCCTTCCTAATAACACCCAACATTCTATTCGCTTTCCTAGCTGCAGCAGCACACTGAGCAGAAGGTTTCAGCATATCATCGATGACGACACCCAGATCCCTTTCTTGATCCGTAACTCCTAACGCGGAACCTTGCAAGACGTAGCTATAATTCGGGTTCCTCTTACCCACATGACGTTATGTTTGGATACATAAAAGCTTTTGAAAGTAAACTTAAAATTTTCAAGCGAGATGTAGAAACTAAAACTTATAAGTATTTTCCTCGAGTAACAAAGTATTTTGAGAAGGCCAGTGCAGCTATACAAAATGAAATGGAACCCTTGCATATAAAGTACCAGCATGTTTTAGACTCGTTACTTGACCAGTTCAATGATAGATTTAATCAATTTAGAAGCCTAGAACAGACCATAAAAATAATTAAGTATCCTGATGTACTAGTCTACAGTAGTTTGGAATTAAATGGTTTCCAATGGATGCAAATTGATGATTTGGAGATGCAACTTGTAGAATTTCAAGACAGCATTTGGGCTCAGGTGTTTGTCGACTTGAGGTCAAAGCTTGAGAATCTGGAAAGGTGCCGCTTGGAGAATCAAGAGGAGTGCCACTACGAACAGGAAATTTGGAGTGCCTGGAACCGATTACCAGACACTTTTAGCACCCTGAAAAATATAGCAATGGCTTTACTCACAATTTTTCCCTCTACGTACTTTTGTGAAACCTTATTCTCAGCGTTAAATAATATCAAAACCAACAAAAGAAACAGATTGACAGATGAAGTTAGTAGCGCTTGCTTGGGCTTGAAGTGTACAAAATACCAACCTTCAATTGAAGATTTAGCCAATGAAATTCAGCAACAAAAAAGTCACTAATAGGCAGATTAGTTAAAGAATTCCCCCTCCCCCTCACTTATCTTAGTTCACGGCACCCCACACAAGTTAAATAATATGAAGACCAACAAAAGAAACCGACTGATAGATGAACAAAGAAGTCACTAAGCAGGTAAGTTAAATAATTAGTTTTTGGTTTATTAAATACAGTTATATATTACAATTATACATTTTTGTTATTTAAACTATAAATATCGCAAAATTATGGGTTTTTTTTCTCGAAGTGACACACCACCCGAGTTATGCTCGGTTTTTTGGCGAATTTTGACACACCAAGCTCAAAAGGTTGCCCATCACTGACATAGGCAACTGGAATTCTCACCTAAATGTCCCGTTACACAGTAACCCCCTTTGTATTTCATTTTTTCATCCTTTATTTAAATGGTTTCTGGCATCTAATTGTTACTCTCTAGCATTGAAATACATACTGCCAGAATCATCAGCAACAATATTACTAACAAACAGGTGGTGGGTGTGATGATAAACTCTGCACACAGGGCTGCTGGTGGAATAAGACTAGAAATATATGATTATAATTCATTTTAATATCTCACATACTCCAAGATGGAGAAAAAAAAAAAGAGGCAGCTGGCCTTTAAAAGAGATTAGGCTCATTTAATTAGAACTCCAAGAGGAACTGCAGTGAACTCAGACTGCAATCATATGGGCTGGGAAAACAACTGCAAAATATAAGCATCAAGCTAAGACAGCCTTTCTGAAGATTGTATTTAACACTTTGATAATGAAATACTAAATTGCAAAGGCTTTGTTTTTTTAAAAGACAAAGTTGCCAAAGGATAAGAGTGGAATGGGGGGGGGGGCATATGAGTGCTGGGGGAATGTGAGTGTGTAGAGGGGGGGGATGGGGGGCAGATGAGTATTATGGGAATGTGAGGGAGTGTGTAGAGGGGAGGATTAGGGAAGAGAGGACAATTCAAAAATGCACATTTCTGGAGGCTATGGGGACTGGAGTAATACAACTGGCCTAGAGGATGAAGGGAGGGGAGACACAGAACATTTAGAATCCAGAAAATTGGTCAAATGACCCAGGTCAAAGAAAACATATTTCACTGAGTTCAACTTTATAACAAATTTGCAAGGAAAATTTAATCAGAAAAGTGCTCCCAATTGCTGTACTCTAGGTCTCAGTTTTAGGAATTGCTGACGTCGCTTCTGTGTTGACATTGCCACATCAGGGAAAACTCTGACTTTATAATTCAAAAATAAGACATCTCAGTGACAGAAAAAACAATCTCAATAACCAGTCTCGATCTGGATCCAAAACTAAAATCACTATCAAAGTTGCAGGTTTCATACAATAAGTTTCATCCTCTAAGGTTTGGGTCACATTCAATTGATCAAAGGAAACTTCAGACTCAGCGGCAATAGGTTGAGAGAAATCTTTCTTAACAAAAGACAGAACGTAATAAATCTTTGCAACAGGAGGAAATGATTGCTCCGGGCAATACCTTCATGTGATCATACAAGGGCCACTTCGTTCCAGGTTGGGGCTCTCTCCCCGTTTTGCTATAAGGCTAGGCCTGGCCACATTCCTAGCTTCTCCACACCACTTTTTGGGGACACTTTGACTCTGGTCCAGTATGTACTTTGAGGTCCTTGCTGCTCCAGGTTAGGAAGCCCACTGACTCTCTCACTGGCCAGCTGTGAAGGAGTTCCCTCCTTCCCTCCCCTCCTTCCTCACTCCTGTTTGTCTGCAAATTTTACTAGGGCTGAGGACTGCCAGGGTCTTCCAGAACCCCACATTTATCCTGTCCCAGGGAGATGACATCATCAGTACTCTTACTTTCCAAGGGGAATAGGACTAAACTACCCTGAGTTGTAGAATATTTCGAAGTTCAGGAAGCCTATTTGCCCCCTCCCCCCTTGATCAGACATATGACTTTCTCCTATTATGTGAGCATTCCCTTGTTGCTGTTCCCAGCAGGAATCACGACCGCTGAGAGGAGGGGGCAAGATTCACCGGGCCCGGTCTCCAGTGGGGACCCAGCCCTGGCAAGGCTTCCAGAGGCAGGCAGTAGCCTGTGTGTATGGGGGGAAGGGGGGGAGGGTTCATTGGTTGTGGCAGCCCTGGCCCTGGCTCTGTGTTTCTGCAGTCCTGGCAGGAATCCTTGTACCTAGACCATGGCTGGGCTGATCTCACTCTCCCTTCACCTTGTAGCCACACCCGTGACTTCTTCACAACATATCTATCAAATACATACAATACATATTCACACACACTCCTACATCTAATACCCAATTGCCTCCTAGTCCACATACTCACACAACTCCCATACATTCCCCCACACATCTCTCCACAAAATCCTATATATAATATCCTTGCCCATAAAACCCACAATCACCATACACTTACTTCAAAATCCTGCCATACAAACTCTCAACCCATATATGCCTAAACCCACACAGCCACTGTCTTTGACACAACTCCACTCATTCTAATATATAACATGCTCCCCCAAAACATCTGCATACCGTTTTATACATCTATGGTGAAAAGCATTTCTGAAGTTATGTCTCTGTATTCATATTTGTTCTTTATTCATTTCCAATAGTGTCACAGGATGGTAGTAACATTTCTATAGTGTGATATCCCCCTTCTCACTCAGGGTGACCTGGTTCTCAATATGCAAATCATATGCAGATTAATGTGCTACCCCTTCTCACTCAGGGTGACCTGGTTTCCATTCAGCAAATTAAGCAGGTCTCACCAACTGCATATTTCTCAGGCAACTCCTTACTCCAGCCCCTGGGCACACTTCTAGCTCAACACTTTATGCTTTCATAGATCTTCACCTTGAGCCTCCCCACACAGATTCATGGGCTCAGTACTATACCAATACTTTGGGGACTCTCACCCCAGGCTTTGCAGCCTGCTTCTCTCAGTACTTTGGACACACAGTCCCCTCTTTGAACACACAGTTCTAGACACACAGTCTTTTCTTCTTCGGACACACAGTCCCTCTTTGAACACACAGTTCTAGACACACAGAGGCATATTTTCAAAGCACTTTGGGAGGCTAAGTTCCATAGGTTTCTATGGAACTTTGGGAGGCTAAGTGCTTTGAAAATATGCCTAACAGTCTTTTCTTAATCGGACACACAGTCCCTCCACTGAACACACAGTTCCAGTAAGTACTGAGGACACACAGTCAAACACTAATGCTTTAGGGACTTCTTACCCCAGGACTTTCAGCCTGCTGATCTCCTTTGGACACCCAGTCCACCCCCAAGTCCATAAGGTTAGCCAGTATCTTTCAGGGGCTCTCTCTTGTCCTCTGCTAGCTCACTTCCCTTCCTTTCACCACTCAGGACCCAGCCCATAACCACCTGCACCTGTGGACCTCCCAGGGCTCTCCTCGGTCCTAGCGACCTCCATCTTCTTCTAGCGCCCTCTAGTGACCTACCCCGGATAGGACAGCCTCATACCTTCTCACAATAGTTACTCTTACACTAGAAATATCAACTTGACTTGAACTTCAAGAAGCAACAACTACATGGATCAATATGTAATGTGGTCTTGCCTAGTTAAAATTAAAGTGGGGGGGGGGTAGCAGGTGATGAGGCGAGAAGAATGAGCATCTGTCTTGACAGAATATAGAAGATACTTCTATATTGATTTAAATGCCTCTATATTTTCTTGCAAGAAATTTCAACTGAATGAATACAGGAGTAATCCAGGGCATATATTGAATTCGTTATTTGTTGATTACTAGTAACTCATAAGCAGCTATATTGTCAGAGATGATTAAAGTAGATTTAAACAAAATTTGAAACTCTGGAATCAACCACTCAGAAACTGACAATGCAAATTAATACGTTATTTGATCTAATAGAACATTAGTTAAAATCTAATTCAAACATAGTTGTGGATGGTAAGAAGGAAATGGAAGGTACAAAAGTAGATTTAATCAAAGTTAGCAATCAATCAGAACCTAACCATGCAGTATCTAAAACTTTATTTAAGGATAATGGAATTTTGCAAAGACATAATGAAACTTCAATAAAGAAATTAAGGTCCAGAAACATTAGGTTTATTCAGGTGATAGATGTAGTTGAGCGGATGCTTTAAAACTCTCCTAGAGAAAGGAAACAGAACTCTTGTCCATGATATTCGGAGCTCTGTGAAGGCTGTTGATTGTTATACAATAAATTGTGCTCCTCTGCTTTTTTTTTTTTGGTGATTTTGAACTTTATTCCCAATCTAATCTGCCTTCCAAATTTGTGGCTATAGATCAGATTATGAGCCCAATCTTACTGGTTTTATTTTAAATACTATTTATAAACTATCCATCTACCAATAGATAGAAAGATAGTTATACTGAAAATAATCATACATAGATACAATTCCCCCGATATTCAGCACTAGTTAACCAGTTGGTTGCTGACCTGTTAAATAATTTTTTTTCAGTTAAACACAAATATTCAGCAGGAAATACCCGGTTATCTCCTGCTGAATATGCGTGGTTAGTGCCTACTGCTACACTGGTATCATGTGACTTATCTGGTTAGGTGTGGATATTCAATGCCAAGCTAGATAAGATTAGCAGTTAAATCAGATCACATAAACAGAATTTCTATATTTAACCACTATAACTTAACCGGTCAGCTTCTGAATATCGGCTTAACTGGGTAAGTATTTAAAAACTTAAACTAGCCCAGTATCCTGCTTTCAATCCCCTCTATTATTTTGGATGCTCTTCTTTGAACCTTTTCTAATTCCACTATATCTTTTTTGAAATATTTTGACCAGAATAGAACGCAGTACTCAAGGTGAGGTCACACCATGGAGGTGTCATAATATTCTTGGTCTTATTTTGCATCCCTTTCCTAATAATTCCTAGTATCCTGTTTGCTTTTTTTGGTTGTTGCCGCCCACTGGGCAGAAGATTTCAGTGTATTGTCTGCAATGACACCTAGATCTTTTTCTTGAGTGCTGACTCCTAAAGTGGACCCTAGAATCAGGTGATTATGATTCGGATTATTTTTCCCAATGTGCATCACTTGCATTTGTCCACATTAAATTTCAACTGCCATTTGGATACCCAGACTTTCAGTTTCCTAAGGTCTTGATACAAGCTTTTACAATCTGCATGTGTTTTGACAACTTTGAATAATTTTGTGTCATCTGCAAATTTAATCACCTCACTTGTTGTTGTGTTTTCCAGATCATTTATAAATATGTGAAATAGCACCGATCCCAGTACAGATCCCAGTACAGAGCCCACCTCTTTAACATTGCTTTTGACTTGTAACCACTCCCCCACATTAATTGATTTGCTTTCTTTATTTTTGTCTATTAGATTGTAAGCTCTTTGAGCAGGGACTGTCTTTCTTCTATGTTTGTGAAGCGCTGCGTACGCTTTGTAGCGCTATAGAAATGCTATATAGTAGTAGTAGTAGGTACTCCACTGTTCACCCTCCTCCACTGAGAAAAATGGCCATTTAAATCTACCTTCTGTAGCGGCCAAAAAACTACCGGATATTCAATGCCAATCACTGGAAACAGCCTGACATTGAATATCTGGGTGTAATGACAGCGCTGGGCAGTCAAAGCGCTGCCCACTGCCAGCTAACTATTGGGCCCAGTATAGATAGATAGATAGATAGATAGATAGATAGATAGATAGATAGATAGATAGATAGATAGATAGATAGATAATATGCTTGAAGACTGGTGCTATTTCAGTGCTGACTACGAAGGGTCACCATCTGTTCTCCACCGCATGCACTTTAGAAAGCCTCACAGCTCCAGGGATTACAGATGTGCAGCCAGAGAAGGGCAGCAGGAGAGGATGCTAGAAATCTGAGAAGTAGAAGAAGGGAAAGGGGAGAAGTGTTGGGGCCAGGCTGTGAAAGGAGTATGCTGTAGTCATGGTGGAGAGAGAGAGAGTGGGCTGAATGCCTAGAATCTGAACTATCTTCCATTGCATTTTTCTTGATGTCTGCAAGTTAATTAGAAATTTAGGACCCAATATTCAGCCCGCAGCAGTAAGCTGCTTGTAATCCCCAGATAGTTCTGGTTCTAGTTTTACTGAGCGACTCAGCGTATCTTATTTGTGAGAAACGGGGTGATCGTCCAATTTGTCACTACTAAAGAAGAAAGCCCCAGCTGATCTTTATAAATCACTACTCAATCGACCCCCTCGGCACAGGTGCTGTGCACCAAAACATGGTCCGTGTCGGGTCATTCAGACAAAGAATTGATGTTCAAGGTGTGAATAAAGAAACTATGTCCCGATTTTGAAGGCTTCTGGTGCTTCTTGTTGCTATTTGGACTTTGTGTTGTACTTCGGATCCTCTCTTTGTTGCTTTCCTCCTCAGTTCACCAGCTTGTTACCCCTCCACTCTATCTAACTAGATTAGAATCTATAGGTCATTCTGCATTTTTCTCTTTGTACCAGTTTTGTGGAATTCTCTTCCTTTGGATATTCTTTCTGAACTTTCCAATTCTCAATTTCGGCAAGTTCTGAAGGCTCATTTATTTGTACAAGCATTCCCCAACTAGCCACCCTTGACCTGGATGGTTCTTGGCCCTGGCTCATTTTTGATAGTAGCAGCTTGTCCTGGCCCATGTGGCTTTTGTGCGTGTGGTTTTATTTTTTGTTTTCTGTCCTATTATTATTGTAGCTCCTTTCTGTTTCCATTTTTATTGTATAAGTACTGTAATAAACAAAGGGGAAGTGGGACTTGATATACCGCCTTTCTGAGGTTTTTGCAACTACATTCAAAGCGGTTTACCTATATTCAGGTACTTATTTTGTACCAGGGGCAATGGAGGGTTAAGTGACTTGCCCAGAGTCACAAGGAGCTTCCCCAGGATCAAAGTCCACTGCACTAACCACTAGGTTACTCCTCCACTATCAACATTCCATGTAGAAGCCTGCCCTTGCAGATCAGCAATGCAGCGGCGCAGGCTTCTGTTTATGTGAGTCTGACGTCCTGCACATACATGCAGGACGTCAGACTCACAGAAACAGAAGCCTGCACAGCCACGTTGCTGATCTGCAAGGGCAGGCTTCTACATGGAATGTTGCAGGTGGATAGCAACATTCCATGTAGAATCTCAAATACTAGCATCAGAATCTCAATAGTAGCAACATTCCACCTAGAATCTCCAATAGTAGCAATATTCCATGTAGAATCTCCAATAGTAGCAACAGAATCTCAACATTCCATGTAGAATCTCAAATAGTAGCAACATTCCATGTAGAATCTCAAATAGGGAAAGGGAAATGGGACTTGATATACCGCCTTTCAGAGGTTTTTGCAACTACATTCAAAGCGGTTTACCTATATTCAGGTACTTATTTTGTACCAGGGGCAATGGAGGGTTAAGTGACTTGCCCAGAGTCACAAGGAGCTGCAGTGGGAATCAAATTCAGTTCCCCAGGATCAAAGTCCACTGCACTAACCACTAGGTTACTCCTCCAAACATAAGTTAACTGGGAAAATGAGACTATATAAATAGCACTGCTATCTTTGTCCAGTTTAACTTATCCAGTTAAGTGCTGTCCATCTGCACATATCAGGATATTTGATCATTTCAGCAGTAGCAGGTCCGCGTTTAAAAAAGAAAACCAAAGCACTACTGAATATCACCCCTGTGTTTTTATATTATGATGATAATGATGATGATCTTGATAAATAATTACAGGAAAGTCATGATAATTGTAACTTTGAAAATGAAATGAAATTAAAATTTCCTTATTAGCCTGCTTGTTTTGTGAAATGTTGTTTACATTTGTATTCTTTGTGCGAAAATATTTTATTGGTCTTGTAGAATTTAAGGGGTCCTTTTACAAAGGTTTGCCAATGCATGTATTGGACTGCACAGGTCCATTTTTCAGTGCACCTGCAAAAAAGTTCTAGTTTTTTTTTTGTCCGAAAATGGACATGCAGCAAAATGAAAACTGGTGCGTGTCCATTTGGGCCTGAGACCTTACTGCCACCCATTCACTTAGCAGTAAGGACGAGGTCAGGAACAGACCAAAGATCTAGGAAGACTGCAAGCAAGCAAAGTCAGGAACAGGCAGGCAGGAATGTTGGAACAAGGAAGGCAAGAACAGGCTGGCAGGAACACTGGAACAAGTCAATGCACACTGAAGTTTGCAGGACACCTGAAAGCCTGATGCCAAGGCACTGGTTGAGTGTAGGGAACTTCCTTAAATAGTTAAGCAGGATGTGATGTCACCAGTCAGCACCATTTTGCCGAGCTATAAAAAAGGAAATGCAGAGTTCCAGGAAGTAGAAAAGATTCTTCAGGCATGGGAGGCTGCTGGACCCTAGAAGACTTCTGGAAACAGGTGAGGATTGTGACAGCTAACTCCTCTCCAACCCTAATGGTCAGCATGCCTCTGTTCTGTCTCAATAAATTTTTGTGCATATAGCCTAAATGTAGGGTTACCATATGGCTCCAAAAAAAGGAGGACACTTTGATCCAGTCTGGGTTTTGCTTCCATTGAAAGCAATGGAAGTAAAACCCAGACTGGCTCAATCTGACCTCCTTTTTCTGGAGTCATATGGTAACCCTACCTATATGAGCATGTTTACCTGCATATTGGAAGGGAATTCTTATAAATACATATTTCTTCAGTATCAATGTTTTCATTTTCAAATATCATGTACAACTTCATTAAACATGCACCATAGGTTTGGATCATACCCACTGCTATGTCTTATCTTCAGCTCTCAATGGGTGTTCAGGCAGGGCCTGGATTACTGTTTGAAGAGAGAGAGACAGTAAATTGCAGAGAAAACCTGTAGGAAATTTCAGTGACTTGACTGACAGTGCAGCTGAAAAGATACAGAAAAACTGGGTAATTACAGATTACTAAGTAGAGGAGTGTGTGAAATCTGTTTGCCTTCTTCCTCTGTTTTCCACAAATTATAAACACTGTCCAGATTAACACTGTTTTCAGAATGTAGATATATTTTAATCTTCATTACATTGTCAAGTTGTTCATCTTCTAGCTGTTTTCTCATCTTAGTGTTAATGGCGTTTCTCAAGCTGACTCCCTCTTTTGCAGTCTGTACTGCAAGCTTGAGAAGTGCCACAAACATCCAGTAGAAGACACGTGTTTAGTAAACTGTTCCTTCTGCTCTGTGAAAATTAGTATGTTCATGAGGTAGAGTGGGTGGTGGATTGGCAAAGAGCCTCAACGAATACAACCACACAGAGGGTTACAAGTAAAGCAAAACACTTCATTTACAAAACACTTTATTTATTCAAATCAGAAAGTAAAACCTGTCCCTTTCACAAGCAAACATGTTGAAGTTCAAAGTCCCTTGGAAATTCAAAACACAATCTTCCTGCAGCCCATCCTGACAGACTGCACAGTCTCAGTGTGGACAAGTAACCAAAAGCAGGCCTGGTGCTAAGCAGGTCTCTAGGATTAGTTACTTTCACGTTTATAAGGTAATTTGGCCTACCTGAATGAAGCTTCTGCTGCTTAGGCATACATGGTGAAGGCATCTGCTATAGGGCTGCTTTTCCGTTTCCTAGACCTCCCTTCAGATACTGCAGCCCATCTTGGATCACTCTTAAAGTGTGTGTGTGGGGGTGGGGGGGGGGGGGGCTCCCTGCTTTCTTCCCACTCTGAGGCTTTAACTTTCTCTGACTGGGCTCCACTTTCCTGGCAAAGCCAACTAGCTCTACTGCATTAAGGAGACCCATTGAGAGAGCACAGTCCTCAAATGTTTTTCACTAGTTCACTTTGCATTTTCACACTTACAAGTAACTTACATTCTGAATATTGTTCAGAATTCCTTTCCAAATGAGATTTCATCTTTGTTTAACAAATTGCTGCATTGGCTAGTCAATCTGGTAAGATGTTGATGTCCAAAGATAAATAAGAATAAAAATAGTCAGTAGCAACTAGAGAAGATAGAGAAACGGCAGCATTGGAGTGAGACAACAGATCTAAGTGATGGCCTTTTGCATGAGTAGCTGTAAAATTAGGTATAGTGAAATTCAATGCAGTTGAAAAAAAACCTCATATACATGCCTCAGATTAGTATCATTGCTATTTTCCAGGTGTAAATTAATTTCCTCAATTAAAAGATTCAACTGAGATTGAAGAGAAATTTTAAAAACAAAATTTAAAAGCTTATCATTTGCTCTAGCCCACAAGCCTGGGGGACAGTAAAAAAAAGAGTATAATTCAAAGAGTCATTTAAAGTGGAATCCTTAATTTCACAAGAGAAAATCTCTAACTCCGGAGTGACTAATGAATCCAATAAAGTTACTATAAAAGTTTCTAAGTATATTAATGCTATTCCCCTTCCTCTCTTACCCTCACAAGAAAATATCTTATAACCATGCAAACAAATGTCATTAATAATTGGATAAGAGGAAGAAGAAAGCCACGTTTCCGTTGGACGAAATTCTTCCAGCCAGTCTCTTAACAGGTGAGACGTATTACAAATCGAACGAGAGTTTATATAATTGCATAAAATGGAAGATTAATCTTTAGAATAATCTGGAACAGCATTCACATATTTCAAACTTTGGATTAGTCAACCTCTTATTCAATGTTTAAACCAAGGTTTAAGGTGATTACTTAGAAGGACTTCAGTAGGTCTCTTAGCATCATCAACTATGATTCCATCAGTATTATAAAAACCAGTTATAGATCTAATTGGAAAGGGGAGATTGGTATAAAGGTTCAGAGGTTAAAATAAAGTAGATTCACGTTCTGTCACCATAGCGACTTCATGAAGCTTCTCTTTTCTCATACTAGGGGCCCCTTTTACTAAGCTGTGCTAAAACGTGGCCAGCGCTATCACTAGTGCAGAGCTTTCCTGTGTGCTGAGGCATACTACTCACTAAGAGGTCCTTTTACAAAGGCACGCTGAAAAATGGCTTGCTGTTGTGTAGATGCGGGTTTTGGGCATGCGTCGATCCATTTTTCAGCGCACCTGTAAAAAATGCCTTTTAAACATTTTTGCCAAAAATGGACGTGCAGCAAAATAAAATTGCTGCGCATCAATTTTGGGTCTGAGACCTTACTGCCAGCCATTAACCTAGCGGTAAAGACTTGCGCGGTAACTGGGTGGTAATGACCTACGTGTGTCAAATGCCACTTGGCTCGTCCATTACGCGTGTCCAAAAATAAAAAATATTTTTAGACGCGCATATCAGACGCGTGACAAAAATGAAATTACCTCAAGAGCCATGCTGTAGTTGGGTGGTAACTCCTTTTTGGCGTGCATTGGGCACACATAAACACTTACGTGGCTTAGTAAAAGGGACCCTTAGCATATTCTGTAATGATGTGCACCAAACGTCTAATGCGTGGAGGCAAAAAGGGGCATGGTTATGGGCGGGGAAATAAGTGTTTCATGGGTGTTCCAAAATTTAGACACCTAAGTTATAGAATATGGCCCAGTGTGCCTAAATCTATGTGCTGAGATTTATACAAGGTTTTCATTGGCATAAATGGATGCGTGCAGATATCAGTGCTGAAATATCAACTAAGCGTATTCTATAATTGGCACCTAAATGTAGGTGCTGATTTTTGAATACACTTAGTTGGCACAGATTTCAGTGCCAAGTCTTTAGGCCCCGTATATATAATCTCTTCCATAAAGGCTAACTGGCTATATCTGGAGTGGAGGAGTGGCCTAGTGGTTAGAGCACTGGTCTTGCAGACCAGAGGTGGCTGGTTCAAATCCCACTGCTGCTCCTTGTGATCTTGGGCAAGTCACTTAACCCTCCATTGCCTCAGGTACAAAATTAGATTGTGTGCCCTCCTGGGACAGAGAAATATCCAGTGTACCTGATTGTAACACACCTTGAGCTGCTACTGAAAAAGGTGTGAGGAAATCTGAATACATAAAATGTATTGCATGCTATAACTTGCTAGGTGCAAATATTCCCAGTTTGGATGCCTATAAAAATGAGCACGGAGCACTATTCTATAAACAGTGCTCAGAGCTGGGCGCTGTTTATAGAATAGTGTTTGACACCAGGATCAGTGCTCAATTTTGGATTATGAGGAGTTACACCAACTGAAACGTATAAATTCTCACACCTATATTAGGCGCGGATCCGCCAAATTCTATAGCACTGCGTGCCTGATCCACCCTGATTGCCCATGTCCCTCCCATGGTCACACCTCCTTTTTGAAACCATGCATACATTTTACACACGAATCCTATCATCTAAAGACGTGCTCACAAATTGTAATTAATACCAATTAGCATAGATTATTGATTATTAGCACCCAATTATCAGTGCTAATTGGTCCATTGATCAATTAAATTGCATGCACACTCAAATTTGAACATGCAGTTTTGAGCACCATGTACTACTACTACTACTAACTAGCATTTCTAAAGCGCTACTAGGGTTACGTAGCGCTGTACAATTTAAACATAGAAGGACAGTCCCTGCTCAAAGAGCTTACAATCTAAAAGACAAGAGAACAATCTAAGGACAAGTGAACAATCTAGAGGACGAGTGAACAGTTAGTCTGATAGGGTGGATAGATTGGGGCATTCTATATAACTCGAGCGGTTAGGCGCCGAAGGCAGCATTGAAGAGGTGAGTTTTAAGCAGAGATTTGAAGATGGGTAGGGAGGGGGCATGGCGTATGGGTAAAGGAAGATTGTTCCAGGCATAGGGTGAGGCAAGGCAGAATGAGCGGAGCCTGGAGTTGGCAGTGGTGGAGAAGGGTACTGAGAGAAGGGCTTTGTCCTGTGAGCGGAGGTAGTGAGGAGCCGCAGACTGTGCATTTGTAGGTAAGGAGGAGGAGCTTGAATTGTATGCGATATCTGATCGGAAGCCAATGAAGTGATTTGAGGAGAGGGGTGATATGAGTATATCGGTTTTGGCGGAATATAAGACGTGCAGCAGCGTTCTGAACTGATTGAAGGGGGGATAGATGGCTGAGTGGGAGGCCGGTGAGGAGTAAGTTGCAGTAATCAAGGCGAGAGGTAATGAGAGCGTGGACGAGAGTTCTGGTGGTTTGCTCAGAGAGGAAAGGGCGAATTTTGCTGATGTTGAGGAGGAAGAAGCGACAGGTCTTGGCAGTCTGTTGGATGTGCGCAGAGAAGGAGAGGGAGGAGTCGAAGATGACTCCGAGGTTGCGGGCAGATGGGACGGGGAGGATGAGGGTGTTGTCAACAGAGATGGAGAGTGGAGGAAGAGGAGAAGTGGGTTTAGGAGGAAAGACGAGGAGCTCGGTCTTGGACATGTTCAGCTTCAGGTGGCGGTTGGACATCCATGCCGCAATGTCAGATAAATAGGCCGATACCTTGGCCTGGGTCTCCGCGGTGATGTCAGGTGTGGAGAGGTATAGCTGGGTGTCATCAGCATAAAGATGATACTGAAAACCATGAGACGAGATCAGCGAGCCCAGGGAAGAGGTGTAGATTGAGAAGAGAAGGGGTCCAAGGACAGATCCCTGGGGAACTCCAACAGATAGTGGGATGGCAGTGGAGGAAGATCCATGGGAGTGTACCCTGAAGGTGCGGTGGGAGAGATAAGAGGAGAACCAGGAGAGGACAGGGCCTTGGAACCCAAAAGAGGACAGCATGGCAAGGAGTAAATCATGGTTGACAGTGTCAAACACGGCGGAAAGATCAAGGAGGATGAGGATGGAGTAGTGACCTCTGGATTTGGCCAGGAGCAGGTCATTGCAAACTTTAGAGAGTGCTGTTTCTGTCGAGTGCAGAGGGCGAAAACCGGATTGAAGTGGATCGAGGATGGCATGAGAGGAGAGAAAATCAAGGCAGCGGCTGTGAACGGCGCGCTCAAGTATTTTGGAAAGGAAGGGTAAAAGAGAGATGGGGCGGTAGTTGGAGGGGCAGGTAGGGTCAAGTGAAGGTTTTTTGAGGAGAGGTGTGACAACGGCGTGTTTGAAGGTGTCAGGGACAGTTACAGTGGAGAGAGAGAGGTTGAGGGTGCGACAGATGGCGGGGGTGACAATATGGGAGGTGGTGTTGAGTAGGTTGGTGGGGATGGGATCAGAGGAACTTGTGGTGCATTTCGAGGAGGAAAGAAGGCGGGAAGTTTCATCCTTGGTGATCTCAGGAAAAGAGGAGAAAGAGACCTGGGTAGGTTGGTTGAGGGAGAGGGTTAAGGGGTGAGGAGGAGGTGGTGGCTTGGTCGTGAACTCAAGGTTGATCTTTTGCACTTTGTCGTGGAAATAGTCGGCCAGTGATTGAGGAGAGAGAGAAGGGGAGTAGGAGCGGGGGGCACTTTTAGGAGGGAGTTAAGGGTGGTGAAGAGACGACGCGGGTTGGAGCTGAGAGAATTGGTCAATTGGGTGTAATAGTCCTGTTTTGCACGGAATAGGGAGGAGTGGAGGGAGGATAGCATGAATTTGTAGTGGAGGAAGTCTGAAAGGGTACGAGATTTCCTCCAGAGGCGCTTAGCGGATCGGGTGCAGGAGCGAAGGTGACGGATGCAAGGAGTCAGCCAGGGCTGGGGATTGGTGCGCTTTGTGGGACGGGAGATGGATGGCGCGAGGGTGTCCAAAGCAGAGGAGAGAGCGGTATTGTAAGCGGAGACCGCTTTGTCGACAGTTTCGGAGGACGTGATGGAGGGGAGGAGATTAGAGATAGTAGATGATAAGGTGGAGGGGTCAATAGCCTGGAGGTTCCTGGAGGTGGTGGTTAAAGTTGGACGGGGTGGAGGAGGGGGGTGAAGAAGTGTGAATGTGATCAGGTGATGGTCAGAGAGAGGAAGAGCTGAGACGTGGAAATTGGAGGGTGAGCCGGAGGAGGAGAGGACGAGGTCAAGACAATGGCCGTCACGGTGAGTAGAAATAGTATAGAAATATTATAGAAATAGGGCAGTAATGCTCAGTTAATACTCCTTGACAGCAAGCTGAAAGTGTGCTCCCCAAATGATCCAGAGGTCTACAATGAATTTTGTGGGACAAGCATGGTGTTTTCTGATCTGCTTACCCTGGACCTGGATGAATGATGCTGCAATACGAATAGCTTCCATTGTGTGATTACCCCTTGCAGCAAGCTAAAAGTGTGTTCCAAAATGATCTGGAGAACTACAGTGCAGAAAGAGAATGGCATTTCTTGATCTCCTTATTCCGGCCTGGCTGCAGCAGTAGTGTGATGTGAATGGCCTCTCTTTTGCTAATACCCCTTCTAACAAGCTGAAAATGTGCTCTCCAAATAATCCAGAGGTCTACAACAAATTGAATGGGACAATAATAGCATTTTCTGATATCCTTATCCTGGACAGTTAGCTTAGCAGGGTTTAAAAATGTTTGGATAATTTCCTAAAAAAAAGCCCATAAGCCATTTCTGAGATGGACTTGGGATAATCCATTGCTTATTTCTAGCATAAGCAGCATAAAATCTGTTTTACTGTTCGGGGATCTTGTCAGGTATTGGCCACTGTTGGAAACAGGATACTGGGCTTGATGAACCTTTGGCCTTTTCCAGTATGGCAACGCATATATTCTTATGCCTGACAAATCAAGGAAGGATTCCTTACGAAGAACTCAAAATGTCCAAGGAAGTAGGATGACTAAACCAATCAGAACTGCAGAAGTAGATAATGGTATAAAGAGTTTGTTGAGAACCCAGATATAATGGACTTGACACAGTCCTTGTTTCGGCAATGGTATGCCAGCGTGAGGACTCAGAGTATCAGTATTAACAATATTTGTAGTTTTCATAAAGACAATTAAATATGTTTCAAGCCAACAACTCCAAACATTGTACAGGCAAATGTGTCAATGCTTCAAAACTGCTCAAACAGCATAGGAAAAGGCAGAAAAAACATCATGACTTTTAAAAGATCTGTCATTGGCAATGCAGAGTATAATAAGGCTTGATACCAAACCAGAATTGCTCTTATGACCAGGCTGGAGTAGTGGTAGAATGAAAATGGCCTCTCTTGTACCTTTACCCTTTGTAGCAAGTTGAACACGTGCCCCTCAAATGATCCATAAATTTACAATGGATTGAGAGGCCCGAGAGCTGGTCTCGAAGGGCCCAGTTAAACGCGGGCTGGGCCCGTTCGAGCCAGCGATGGGCATGCTGGGAGGGAGAGGGGTCATGCAGGAGAGCAGCCAGCTCAGATTGGCTAGAACAAAGAATGCACTCTGGTTCTGGGGCAGGGCAGGCTGCTGATTGGCTGGGAAGGTGGAAGGGGGCGGGGCTGGGCGAGGACATAAAGGGAGGAGGGAGACATCGGATACCAGGGTGCTGGTGATCCGCGGAGGCTGTTTTTTGGCGGTTTTCTGAGGCGTTTTTGTGCAGGGCCCTGATTATCCAGCATGGCGGATGGAAGAGAGTCAGGAGAAGAAACTGGAGGAGCGGAGGTGTCCTTCTGTGCTAGTGACTCTATCGGGAGGAGTCCGGAGGAAGTGAGTGCGGGAGGGGGGGGGAGGGAGGGAGGAGAGCCTGTAGGTCCCCGCAGATCAAAGGAGATTGCTAGAACAGCCATAGCTGCTGATGCAGCTGTGGCAGGGAAGAAGAGGCAGAAGAAAACTCGACATCTTAGTGCAGGCAGGTTGGGGGGTGCTCTGGGGCAGGGGTGTGGGCCTGAGGAGGAAGCACAGGGCGGCCCGGAGGGAAGAGAGAGGGGAGTAGGGGCTGGCACTGGTAAGAGGGGGGGGCACTAGTGGGAGAAGGGGATGGGAGGGGTTGGAGGACTTGGAGGATGGGGGGAGCCAGCAAGCACCGGAGCGGGAGAGCGGCCTAGATTGGTCATGGAGGGCAGCCCCGGGTGGCCCAGCCTCAGCAACCGGTCTTGCTGCAGGCAGCTTTGGTGAATGCCCCCCTCGGGGCGTAAGTGGGGATAGGATGGGGTGGGGCCAGTACCCCTGGGGTGCTTGGCCCGCGTTTCGGATGCCTTTGTGGTTGGAACAAGTAGCAGGCCAGTGGGCAGTCCCTTGGGGCGGAGCTCCGGGCTGGATGGAGGGATGGCCGAGCTCAGGACGTCCTGGGGTGGGGGTCCGGGATCCCGGATGGGGCACACGGTGGGCTGTCCCTGCTGCTCCTCCCAATTTGTCTTTACATGTGCAAGGAGAGGTCCACGCGGTTGGAGTGCCAGCACCGAGGCGCCCAGGACAGGAGACGGACCAGTTTGGGACCACACGAGCGGAACAGCTGGAGACCGAGACGGGAGGACGAGCGAGGCCAGCGGAGCGTACTGTGACCACGGACCAGGCGGCATGCTCGGCGGGCAGTGGCCCAGCAGCAGGAGATGGGCCAGCGCTCCCCACGGCGGGGCCATCTGGATGTGGTAACAGTGAGTGCGCACGGGGAGAGCGGGGGAGGCGAGGGCGGCGCAGGCGTAAGGGGAAGGGGAAAAGGGATAGGTCCTCGTCCTCGTCGTCTGACACATCTACGGCTTCTTCGTCCTCTTCCTCCACTTCTAGGCCTGAGAGACAAGAGGCGGGGAGAGTTGCAGCAGGGATGCCAGGGGTAGGAGAGAGAGGGCCGCCGGCGCTAGTAGCGTTGTCGGAACTATGGGAACAGGTCCCGCGGGCGTTACGGCAAAAAATTCGGCGCCGGAAGTGTATAGACGTATTCCGGTTGTTGGAAGGTAGGAAGCCTAGGCGCGGAAAAAAGCGAGGTAAGAAAGTAGAGGCCGATAAGGACCGTAAGGTAGCAAAAACAATAGTTAATTGGATGCGGGCATTTTTACGTTTGGCTAGTGTGTGGGGGCAGCGGGACCAGGGCCAGTATGGCTTATTACTGGCGTATGCAGATTCAGTTTTAGATGCGTTCCAGCGTTTCGGGGGTTGGGCTTGGTTAAATTATGTCGAAGCCTTTAGAGATAAGATGGAAGAGAACCTCCACATGACGTGGGGGACCCAGGACATAAACCTGTGGCTAATGCACATGGCCCCTCGTGGCGCGGTGGCCTGGGGAGTGGGAAGGGGATGTATTCAGCAGGCTTCGAGTAGTCGGCCCTTTTGGGTCGCGGGGAGAGGAGAGGGGGGCGCTGGCGGGACGGGGACGGCTTCAACAGCAGATGTATGCTGGCGGTTCAATAGAGCAGCATGTCTATTCCCCGATTGCAAATTCAGGCACGCCTGTTCCACGTGTGGGCAGGGGCACCCGTCCATTAAATGTACCAAGAAGGGAGCAGGGGGCACAACCCTTGCCAAGTAAGTGGGCGGGTCGGGCCCCCACGCCGGTGCAAGTCGATGCGATGCTGCCATGGCTCCATCGATATCCGGTGCGGTCAGCGGCTCAATTGCTGGAGGGTGGTTTTCGGGAGGGGTTTCGGATTCCTTATCGGGGGAGGGTAGAGTCCAATTGGGTGCAGAATTCGGCGTCCGTAACGAAATTAAAGGAGGTGGTACGGCAAAAGCTGGATGAGGAGCTGAGTTTAGGGAGAATTGCGGGGCCGTTTCAGAACCCCCCCTTTTCCCCATTCATGATTTCCCCGCTAGCAGTGATCCCTAAGAAAGCGCCTGGGAAGTTTCGCCTCATACATAACCTCTCGTATCCGGAGGGCAAGTCGGTGAACGCGGGTATCCCAAAAGATTGCTGTTCGGTCCAATACACTTCATTTGATTGCGCGGTACGATTGGTTCGACAGTGCGGAGAGGGCGCCCAGCTGGCGAAGGTTGATATTGAGGCGGCCTTTCGTTTACTGCCGGTGCACCCGACGGCATTCCCTTTGCTCGGTTTCCATTTCGAGGGGGCCTTCTACTACGACCGCTGTATGCCAATGGGGTGTTCAGTGTCTTGTGCATATTTCGAGCGCTTTAGTTCCTTCGTCCATTGGGTGACAGCTCAGAAGGCAGGGTTGGACACACTGGTCCATTATTTAGACGATTTCCTGTTTATAGGAGCAGCGGACGGGGGGGGCGTGTGGCCAGTTGCTGGCTGCCTTTATGGCAGTGGCTGCAGAGTTCGGTATTCCCTTGGCCGCGGACAAGACAGAGGGCCCAACTTCAGTTCTCACATTTCTGGGGATTGAGATTGACATGGAACAAATGGTGACGCGGTTACCGCAAGGGAAAGTCGAGCAGCTAGAGGAGCAGATCATAGGGGTGTTGCAAGCAAAAAAGGCCACGCTCGAGGCCATTCAGTCGTTGGTGGGAAGCCTGAATTTTGCCTGTCGGGTACTTCCGATGGGACGCGCCTTTTTGAGGCGCCTGGGGGCGGCAACGGCTCAAGTGTCACAGCCGCATCACCACATCCGTTTGTCCGCGGGGGTGCGCAGAGACTTGCGTATGTGGTTGGAATTCCTTGCTGAGTTCAATGGCACGTTGGTTTTACAGAGTCCAGTCGCGGCGCATGTGGATTTGGAACTGTTTACAGATGCAGCGGGGGGTCATGGTTTCGGAGTGTACTGTGCGGGTGCATGGTGCGCGGCCCCATGGCCGGGTTGGTGGGTCGCGTCTGGGATTACAAAAAATATCACATTTCTGGAGTTGTTTCCATTTGTAGTAGTCTGCGAGTTGTGGCCAGAGCGACTACGGAACAAAAGCGTTGTAGTCTGGTGTGACAATCTAGGGGTAGTGGAGGTGGTGAATAAGCAGTCGGCGCGTTGTTTATTAGTTAACTCGTTAATGAGGGAATTAGTGCTGCGCTGTTTGCGACTAAATGTTCATTTGCGGGCGAGGCATGTTCCAGGAGTGGATAACCGGATAGCTGATGCGCTGTCCCGTTTTCAATTGTAGACGTTCAGAACATTAGCGCCGGGGGCGGATCAGGAAGGGCAGCGAATGCCGGAACAACTTTGGCGACTCGAAGACCCGAGGTGTGGCAGTTGTTGAAGTCTTCAGTTGCCCCAGCTACATGGACAGCATACGTATGTGGCTTCGACAAAGTGACTGGTTTCCTACACAGCCAGGGTTGGGAGGATGGGCGGGCATCTGATGAATTGTTAGCAGCTTATGTTGCGAGTGCCCGAGGGTCGGGTACTTCGCGCAGTGCGGTCCGAAGGCATTTAGCGGGTTTTTATTTTTTCAGTAAGGCATATGGGTGGGGGGTTCCTGAATCGCAGTTTCTGGTGGGGAGCGCATTGAAGGGATGGGGGAGGGTCGTGCCACTGGTGGGGGACACAAGGCGGCCAATTACACATGGGTTATTAGTGCGCGTGTTACACGCGGTGTTCCAGGTGGCGCGGTCGGATTTCGAAGCGAGGTTTTTTCGCGCGGCTTATGCGCTGGCATTCTATGGGGCGTTCCGAGTGGGGGAGTTAGTTGAAAGACGCCGGTCGGTGACGGAGTGTTCAGGTCTATTACGGGAGAATGCATCCATTCAAGACGGGCAGTTACGTATCAGATTGCTGCGGTCAAAAACGGATCAGAGAGGAGTGGGCAGTACAATCGTGTTGAGAGGGGTGCCGGGCGTTGACTATTGTCCGGTAGCATTGGTGGCGGCGTACCTCGAGGTCCGGCCAGCGGGGCAGTCATCCTTGTTGGTGCACGCGGACGGGCAGGTCTTGACGAGGTACCAATTTGCGGCAGTATTGCGCCAGAGTCTTACGGCGGTGGGGGAAGATCCTCGGCAGTTTGGTACCCATTCGTTCCGGATAGGAGCGGCGACCAGTGCACATCAGGCTGGGCTTGGAGCGGCCGATATTCGTCGCATAGGACGTTGGGCGTCGGGGGCATATCGGGGGTATATTAGGCCCACATAAAAGGGGTAAGGGTGGTGCGTAAGGGCGCGGGGCGACGGGGGGGGGGTGAGGTTTTCTGACCTGCTGTCAGTTGACACGGAGTGGGGACTCTTTGTGTTGGTTGCTTCCCCTTGTAGATGGAGGAGTCGCGGAAGCTGTATGGATTGTGGGACATTCCTTTGTGCATTGGGCCGGTGCTCGGGCAGCCAGGCGCCCGGGTGGACTCCATCTGGGATTGGCGACGCGGGGCCTCCGAATATCGTGGTGGGGCGAGCGCGGAATGAGGTGGAGGCAGCTGGTGTCCTTGCTGTATCGGGTGCGAGGAAGACAGCGATCTCCGCGGATATTGCTGATTCATTTGGGAGGCAACGATGTGGATAGTTTGACAGGCAAGCGACTGATCGACATGGTGAAGGATGACTTGCGCCTGGTCATGATGTGGTATCCGGATACCAAACTGGTTTGGTCAGATATAATACCCAGGCCTGCTTGCCTGCCAGCCCGCAAATGGCGGCGCGGGCTAAGCAAGATAAATCGGCAGGTGGGTCTTTGGGTTACAGCCAGGGGGGGGTATCAAATAAAGCACGATTGGGTGGATACATCATGTGCGGGGCTATTTGCCAGGGATCGAGTCCATTTGTCTGATGTGGGACTAGATTTGTTTTTGTTGGACGTACAAGAGTGTTTAGAGTTCATTTGGGGTCAACAATGAGGTAGGCCGCAGCTTCTTTGGGGGGAGAGGAGAGTCTTGCAGGTGCAAGACCCTCCTCTTGTGGCAAAAATAAAGAACGAAAACCCGAGCTACAAAAGACATGGCTCATGGGGGGGCTGAGCCGGAGCATGGAAGGCGGGTCGGGTGACCCGGGAGACAAGTGTGGAGGTCCACACAGAGTCGGCCCCTGCTGCGAGGGCGGGGCTTAGACGAGAGTGCCGATTTGCTGACAGGGCGATCGGCGGATGGGGGGGGGGTCCAGGCTTACGGCATGGCCGGACCCACGTAGCTCGGGTGAGGGGGGGATGATAAGTTGTACAAGTTAACTAATTTGAATTGTTAATAAAGTAAGCTGCGGCCTAAGTTTTCCCAACAATGGTTTCAAGAGAGTTATTATGGTGAAGGGGAAGGGGGGGAAAGATGGGGTGGGGGGGGGCTTGGTGGAGAACGGGTCCCAGCTCCAAGGTTTATGAGAGGCCCGAGAGCTGGTCTCGAAGGGCCCAGTTAAACGCGGGCTGGGCCCGTTCGAGCCAGCGATGGGCATGCTGGGAGGGAGAGGGGTCATGCAGGAGAGCAGCCAGCTCAGATTGGCTAGAACAAAGAATGCACTCTGGTTCTGGGGCAGGGCAGGCTGCTGATTGGCTGGGAAGGTGGAAGGGGGCGGGGCTGGGCGAGGACATAAAGGGAGGAGGGAGACATCGGATACCAGGGTGCTGGTGATCCGCGGAGGCTGTTTCCCACCCACCCGCCCTCAGGTGACAGGGTGGAGGGGGATGTGCTGTAGGAGGATGTGTGTGTTTTTTGTTTTTTCAGGTTGAGCAGGTGATGTCGCAGCGGCAAAAATAAAGAACGAAAACCCGAGCTACAAAAGACATGGCTCATGGGGGGGGCTGAGCCGGAGCATGGAAGGCGGGTTGGGTGACCCGGGAGACAAGTGTGGAGGTCCATACAGAGTCGGCCCCTGCTGCGAGGGCGGGGCTTAGACGAGAGTGCCGATTTGCTGACAGGGCGATCGGCGGATGGGGGGGGGGGGGGCCAGGCTTATGGCATGGCCGGACCCACGTAGCTCGGGTGAGGGGGGGATGATAAGTTGTACAAGTTAACTAATTTGAATTGTTAATAAAGTAAGCTGCGGCCTAAGTTTTCCCAACAATGGTTTCAAGAGAGTTATTACGGTGAAGGGGAAGGGGGGGGGGGGAAAGATGGGGTGGGGGGGGGGCTTGGTGGAGAACGGGTCCCAGCTCCAAGGTTTATGTGGAGGACAAGCATGATGTTTTCTGATCTCCAAGTTCCTGGACCTGGCTGGTACAATGGTGTGATGTGACTGGTGCTGACCTTTCCTCTGTAAGAACTGCAAGCCTAATGTGCTCCTGAAATGATCCAGACCTTTTCAGTGTGTTGCATCACACTACTGCTCCTGCAAGACCCACACACTTAGCCTGCTCTATGCGTTGCTACAAAATGACATGCAGCCGGTGACGTCCTGATGTGTACATGTATACATGCATGCATCTTAGAGGGAACACTGAGTCTTGACCATTTAGATGCCTCCTTAATCCATATAAGTAGATAGCCGCATTGCAAAACTTTTTGTTTGTGTTTTCACTTTTGTAACTGAGATGTTCCAGGGTGCAGAGGAATTTAGTCAATGTTTGAAATAACATGTGTATATTTATATTTTCAAAGGCAAACATGTTTTGATTGAAAAGAGTAGCCACCAAGAAAAGGAAATGCAAATATCTGTGGATACTTTTTCCTTTAATAATTTTCAGTGTGTTAAGAGTCAGCATAATCTTATTTTGAAAATTGGTACAAAGTCTATAGCTAAAAGCTTCTCATTAATTTTCATCTATGTAAGCAGTATGAAAATGCTACTCTGGAAACAACAGTTGGTCTTTTTAAAATCATCAAGGACACATGATCATGGCTTTTGAAACAAATCACTATATGGAATAAAATACAATCTTTGGGGTATGTCTACTAAAGTGGGTTAGTAAATGGGCTTAACGCGTGCTAATGCAAGACTTTTCCATGTGCTAACTCCATTTCTAGCGTACCCAGGAAATACAGGAATTTCCGGTACTGGATTTCACTTTCAGGTCATGCACTGATGTTCACATTAGCGCGCATAACCTGAAAAAAAATTGATGAAGCATGTACCGCCTCCTATTTCAGAGGCACTAAGGGCTCCCATGTTATGGACACACTAACCTGTTAGCACACGATACTCAGAATGCACTAGCTAGATAGCACGTCCACACCCATTCTCCACCCCTGACATGTCCCTTCCAGAAATGTAATACAAAAAATGAATACTGCATGCTTGGTATGAACAAACAGCTTACTTACTGCAAAGTGCTTTAACTCATTTTGAGGTGAGCATTTTTGTGCATGCTAAACATGCATTAAGGCTTAATACGTTTTAGTTGACGTACCCCGTAGTCACATTAAAATATTAATGACTCTCGTAATTGCTTCTAGAGTATCCTTCTTTCTGCTTTTTATGTGACTTTCATACTTTATACCAGAGATTTTCAACCCAGTCCTCGGGGCAAACCCAGCCAGTCACGGTTTTCAGGATATCACCAGAGTTCACCTGATTACCAGAGTCCATCTGCAGAGTATTATCTTATGGTAAGTAATTTACATGCTTTTATATTTTATATTTGTTATGTGTTATGTGGGATAGATTTTATATGTTATTGATTCTTTAATAAAGTTTGTAATATATTTGGAACCATTTAGTCACCATATTTTGAGAAGATTTGTTGTTTAATTGCTGACATTTGAAGAGTGTTTAGCTCATCAGGTTGATTTGTAATACCATTGAATTCAATAGGGATATCCTGAAAACCCCAACTGGCTGGGTGTGCCCTGAGGACTGGGTTGAAAATCTCAGTTTAACACACAAAAAAAGGGACAATATGAGGCCCTTTTACTAAGCTGCGCTAAAACATTGACTGTACTACGACTAGCACATGGGTTTCCCAAGCGCTAAGGGGAAATTCTATATAAGGTGCCTTAAAAATCAGTGCCAAAAACCATGCAGTTAGTGTGGTTCTCTAAACTGCACCTAAAGTTACACGTAGTTTATAGAATATACTCACGTGCTGTTCTTGTGACTAAAATTTAGGCATCCCATTGTGGCCACCTAAAACCAGGCCTAAATACATGTGCCTAATTTAGGAGCAGATCAGGTATATTCTATAATAGTGTACATAGATTTTTTTGACATGCCCAGAACCCACCCATTCCACCCCCATGGCAGTGCCCCCTTTCTGACTGCACACATTTGAATTTATACACACCATGTTATAGAATATGCCTAGAAAGTTGTGCACATTAATTCTAATTAAAGCCAATTAGTGCTGCTTGTTAAGTACCAATTATTGGCGCTGATTGGCTTGTTAATCAATTACGTTGTATACGCAATTTGGCCATGTGGCCAAATTAGCATGCACAACTTAAGGTGCCATATATAGAATTTGAGGGTAAGGCCACTTTTAGTGCAGTTGTATAATGATCGCTTTTTTCTATTTCCTCTATTAATGGCCATGCACTAATTTCCCAATTTGCGCATGGCCATTACTGTGGGATACCTTACAACACCTATTTTCTAGTTGGTAAGGGCTCCCACGGTAACCACATGCTAATCAGTTAGCACACAGTTATGTATCTGCACTAACCAATTAGCACTGGGTACACCTACTCTTGGCCCCCAAACACACCCCAGCGCCAAAAGAAATGATTATTTTTTAGCATGTGGGAAGCACACACAGATCCAGAAACTACTGTAGGATGTCTAACCAGCTTATAATCGAACGAGAATAACGCCCAAGTTCCGACCTAAATCGGGAGATGGGCGTTTATCTCACAAAAACGAATAACGCGGTATAATCAAAAGCCGAATTTGGGTCGCTTTCAACTGCACTCCGTCGCGGATGCGGACAAAGTGGACGGGGGCGTGTCGAAGGCGTGTCGAAGGCGGAACTGGGGCGTGGTTATCGGGCGAACAGAGATGGGCGCCCTTCGCCGATAATGGAACAGTTTTGAGCTAGAATTTAGGACACTTTTCCTGGACCCTGTTTTTTTTACGAATAAGGCCCCCAAAAGTGCCCTAAATTACCAGATGACCCCCAGAGGGAGTCGGGGATGACCTCCCCTGACTCCCACAGTGGTCACTAACCCCCTCCCACCACAACAAATGATGTTTCACAACTTTTTACTTTCACCCTCAAATGTCATACCCTCCTCCCAAGCAGCAGTATGCAGGTCCCTGGAGCAGTTGTTAGGGGGTGCAGTGGACGTCAGGCAGGTGGACCCAGGCCCATCCCCCCCCCACCTGTTACAATTGTGCTGCTTAATGCTATTAGTCGTCCAACCCCCCCAAACCCACTGTACCCACATGTAGGTGCCCCCCTTCACCTCTTAGGGCTATAGTAATGATGTAGACTTGTGGGCAGTGGGTTTTGAGGGGGATTTGGGGGGCTGAACACCCAAGGGAAGGGTGCTATGCACCTGGGAGCTCTTTTACCTTTTATTTGGTTTTTGTAAAAGTGCCCCCTAGGGTGCCCGGTTGGTGTCCTGCCATGTGAGGGGGACCAGTGCACTATGAATCCTGGCCCCTCCCACGAACAAATGCCTTGGATTTATTCGTTTTTGAGCTGGGCGATTTCATTTTCCATTATCGCTGAAAAGCAAAACGCCCAGCTCACACCTTGACGAATAAAACATGGGCGTTCTTTTCTTTTAAAAAATACGATCCGCCCCGCCCCTTCACGGACCCGTTCTCGGAGATAAACGCCCATGGAGATAGGCGTTTCTGTTCCATTATGCCCCTCTAAGTGTGCCCCACGGTATTGGATTTTAACCTGCAGAAAGTACTAATGCGTTCTTACCACAGCTTAGTAAAAGGGTCCCTATATTTAGGGAAAAATCTCAAAATTGGCATTGATGAAAATCTAGAGCAACACAAAAATAATCCATAGGAGAAAGTTATAAGCCCATAAAGAAGTATATATATGAAAAGGAAGGAAAAAGCCTCAAAGTCGCTCTAACCTTTGACAGGTGTAAAGAGCGAAGTCGATCAATGTAATCCTGACTTCATCATAGGCAAAAACCCTTCCCATACACCCAATGAAGTGTGTAAATACAGTGTTGAAAGTGTTCAAAAACATGTGTAGTATAGCATACAAAAAAACCCACACAACTTAAATGCCACTTCAATGGGGTCAAACAATGATGTAAACTTGCCCCTGGGCCAGCGATGCCCAGCGTTTCATAGAAAACTGCATCAGGGTCCAGTCAGCAAGATTTATCTATGAGAGAAAAAAACTGTTACCGATGAGCAATGTTACCAAAAATCCCCCTTATTAGTTTTAAAGCAATCAAATATAATATTAAAAAAAAGGTTTTTAAGTAATAATTAGTGAGAGGAAAAACATCACCAATGATGTCAGAGAAAAACTCTCATCATTGCAATAATCCATTGCAAATTATTCAAAACAATATTTTGTTTTTTGAAGTTTTGCAATTAAAACTAAAATTAAAAAAAAAACCACAGAGCTATAGTGAAGTCATCCAAAATGCACTAAAGGCCTCTTTTACAAAGCTGTGCTAGCAATTCCCAAACATCTTTGTAAAAGAAGCCCATAATTTTCAATGAGACCATTTCAATAGAGAAATACTGAGCAGAGCAATATTTCAGTCCAGATAGTTTGAATGTAGCTCTTGGGGAACTGACATTTCATATTTTGAATAGAAATATCAGCTGCCCAAGAGCTACAGTTGTAAACTAGAATTGTGAATCTTCACAAGAAAGTAGTTTTCTGTGACAAGTATTTGAATTGGACATTTCAGTACAGATGATTCTCCCTGAAGCAGGTTTTCAAAACATGGTCCATGCTGGGGACCTGATATTTTGTGTTTTGAATATTTTTATCTTATATTTGATTGCTTTAATACTAGTTTGGAGGAGAGGGGTTCTTTCATGCTCAAGATGATCATCACTGTTGGAACCTAATTTAGGACTTCTTTTGCGAAGTCGTGATTGCGATTCCTGTGTGGCAAATGAGAGGAAGCCCATTTAATTGTTTTCTCTCATTTGCCACATAGGAATCGCTAGTGCAGCTTTGTAATAAAAAGCCCTTAATAATTCTATGTATAGCATTCTATATTAATAAGGAAAGAACTTTCAGACATTAAAGTGTTTATCTCAAAGAATAAAATTACACTCAGAAATCAAAAGAGTGTTTGAATGACTTTGTTCCACCAACTGAATCATCTTCTGACTTGTTTGCTGATAGTACTTATGTAAAGCATTCTTTGTTTTCATTTCTTTTATCAATAATTTAATATGTTCTCGGTTGAACAATTGTTTTTCTTTGCCTGGATGACAGTCAGTAATTTCATTTTGTACATTTTGAGAACAAAGGCAAAGATTAAACATAAAATAAATTTGCATCTACTCATTCAAAAATGATTATTTGATATGTATATATTTAATCTTTATTTCAAATCGTACCATATTACAGGGGATTAATGAACCAGAGAGGTTAAAAAGCAACGGAATTAGGAAATGGATCCTTATTACACTCTAGAGGTGTTTCTTTTAAAATTCTTTTTGCATTTACCTATTAGTGTGAATTTATAAGGAGGAGGGGGATTGAGGATGTTAGTTGCTCTTGTTTTTCAACATTTTTTCTTTAAAGTTTTTCATTGTAACTTATGTATCCAATGTAGTAGTAATTTGGAATCTGATATACAATATTAAAGAGATTCATTTAATAACTAAACATATGCATAAATAGCATGCACACACTTTTTCCCCTGAACAGATATTGGCTAATTTTCAAAATAAAATATATGCACATGTTTCTGTTTTAGAAATTACCCGAAGAAATATATGTGCTTACATTAATACCTGCTCTTTTTTAGAATAATTCACACATATGCACAAATATTTTCAAAAGTATGTCCATAATTCTATGTGCATAATAGAAGTTCAATTATATCAATGCCTCTTTCTGTGCGTAAAGCATTGCTTCACAGATAGGCAAAACTTATTTGTCCTATAGGAGTAATTGTATAACCGGCCACCCAAATTGTCTAGTAGATATTTGCATAGCACAAAAGAAGCACCAAAAATTTACAAAAACAGGACAACGTTTTTTTAATTATAAATCTTGAAAATCAATCTTCAGAGTCCATAACTGAACATTGATTTTCAAGTTTTATAATTAAAAGAACTGTCTCCCATTTATAAAGGGCAATTAAATCTCCTATCAATCCCCAGATTCTATATATGGTGCCCAAAATTGCATACCCAATTTTGGGTGTGCATCCAAGTTGTGCCCGCATTTTAATTGCATAACAAGCCAATAACTAGCAATAATTGGGCACTAACAACTAAATATTGCAGTTAATTGGCTCCATTCAGAATGAGCAAGTGCATCTTGCTAAGAGCTATTCTATAAAGATGAGTGTGCCAATTAGGGCTGATAATTGATTATTAGCACCTAATTATAGTGCTAATTATCTCATTATTCAATTAAGTTGTGTGTGCAAATTGCACATGCACCCACATTTGCACGCACAGTTTATTTATTATTTATTTATTGCATTTGTATTCCACATTCCCCCACCTATTTGCAGGCTCAATGTGGCTTACATAGATTTGTTTATAACAAAAGAGAGGGAACGAAGTACAAACTAAAGTCCAAACAAAAAAAACAGCACCACGGGCCTTTAAAAATGTAACACAGTTCTTTAATGAATGAGCCTTGACAACAAGACCCGACACGGGCCGTGTTTCGGTGACTAGCACCTGCGTCAGGGGTCACAGTGATGACGTGGAAAACTTGGGGAATAACTCGAATATATTCCTCTACAATATATTATTCCTTACCCCACGTCTCATATAGTAAAAGCTACAAAGCACCAAGGCACTTTCACTTTCTGTATCCAAATGGAAGAGAGCAGTTGTGAATGAAGGTTCAAGGTTCATTTATTTGAAATACCACCTATCACAAGAACAGCTGAGCAGTTAATGGTAAAGGGTCCTTTTTAAGGTATGCCGAAAATGGGCTGGGCTAGTGTAGGCGCATTTTTGGGCACGCGCAGATCCATTTTTCAGCGCACCTGTAAAAAAAGACCTTTTTTAAAATTTTTGCCAAAAATAGACGTGCCAAAAATGGATGTACGCCAGATCTCATGCGTTAACCATGCGGTAATCATCTATGCGTGTAGAATGATGATTACCGCCTGGTTTCTGCCATGCGCCAGAAAATAAAAAGTATTTTCCGGTGTGCATAGCGGACGTACAGTGGTGGAAATAAGTATTTGATCCCTTGCTGATTTTGTAAGTTTGCCCACTGACAAAGACATGAGCAGCCCATAATTGAAGGGTAGGTTATTGGTAACAGTGAGAGATAGCACATCACAAATTAAATCCGGCAAATCACATTGTGGAAAGTATATGAATTTATTTGCATTCTGCAGAGGGAAATAAGTATTTGATCCCCCACCAACCAGTAAGAGATCTGGCCCTACAGACCAGGTAGATGCTCCAAATCAACTCGTTACCTGCATGACAGACAGCTGTCGGCAATGGTCACCTGTATGAAAGACACCTGTCCACAGACTCAGTGAATCAGTCAGACTCTAACCTCTACAAAATGGCCAAGAGCAAGGAGCTGTCTAAGGATGTCAGGGACAAGATCATACACCTGCACAAGGCTGGAATGGGCTACAAACCATCAGTAAGACGCTGGGCGAGAAGGAGACAACTGTTGGTGCCATAGTAAGAAAATGGAAGAAGTACAAAATGACTGTCAATCGACAAAGATCTGGGGCTCCACGCAAAATCTCACCTCGTGGGGTATCCTTGATCATGAGGAAGGTTAGAAATCAGCCTACAACTACAAGGGGGGAACTTGTCAATGATCTCAAGGCAGCTGGGACCACTGTCACACGAAAACCATTGGTAACACATTACGACATAACGGATTGCAATCCTGCAGTGCCCGCAAGGTCCCCCTGCTCCGGAAGGCACATGTGACGGCCCGTCTGAAGTTGCCAGTGAACACCTGGATGATGCCCGAGAGTGATTGGGAGAAGGTGCTGTGGTCAGATGAGACAAAAATTGAGCTCTTTGGCATGAACTCAACTCGCCGTGTTTGGAGGAAGAGAAATGCTGCCTATGACCCAAAGAACACCGTCCCCACTGCCAAGCATGGAGGTGGAAATGTTATGTTTTGGGGGTGTTTCTCTGCTAAGGGCACAGGACTACTTCACCGCATCAATGGGAGAATGGATGGGGCCATGTACCGTACAATTCTGAGTGACAACCTCCTTCCCTCCGCCAGGGCCTTAAAATGGGTCGTGGCTGGGTCTTCCAGCACGACAATGACCCAAACATACAGCCAAGGCAACAAAGGAGTGGCTCAGGAAGAAGCACATTAGGGTCATGGAGTGGCCTAGCCAGTCACCAGACCTTAATCCCATTGAAAACTTATGGAGGGAGCTGAAGCTGCGAGTTGCCAAGCGACAGCCCAGAACTCTTAATGATTTAGAGATGATCTGCAAAGAGGAGTGGACCAAAATTCCTCCTGACATGTGTGCAAACCTCATCATCAACTACAGAAGACGTCTGACCGCTGTGCTTGCCAACAAGGGTTTTGCCACCAAGTATTAGGTCTTGTTTGCCAGAGGGATTAAACACTTATTTCCCTCTGCAGAATGCAAATAAATTCATATACTTTCCACAATGTGATTTTCCGGATTTAATTTGTGATGTGCTATCTTTCACTGTTACCAATAACCTACCCTTCAATTATGGGCTGCTCATGTCTTTGTCAGTGGGCAAACTTACAAAATCAGCAAGGGATCAAATACTTATTTCCACCACTGTACATCAAAAATGAAATTACTGCAAGGGCCATGCAGTAGCCAGGCAGTAACTCCAAACTGATGTGCGTTGGCCATGCGTAGGCGCCCTTCCCGGCTTAGTAAAAGGTACCCAAAGTGAGTTAAAAGATAGAAAAAAGTTACATGCTTCAAATAGGACAGAATTAAAAAAAACATTTGTATTACTTCTCCGGCTGATGGCAATGACAATGAATGGGAACATATAGATGAAAATGATCTGGTACTTATGGAACCTGCAGATTTTTGTGATAAATTAGAAATATTTGCTTACAGAAGTGAAAATGAGATAGTCGTGCCTGAGGATCAGGCACTAGATCAAAGAAAGACATTGAGAAGTAAAGTGACAAAAATTATAAAATCAAGAGGCTTCTGCTTCAGCTGGAAGAAAGCAACTAAGATGTCAGCAGTCTTTGAGAAAGAAACGGCTGGCAACATGGCAACTCAGATACAGAAAGATGAAGAGAGCCAGGAAATCAGAGAAAAATGGTGAAAGACATAGACAAGTATAGCATTATGCTGTTTTAATAAAATATCAGGCTGCTCAGCCAAAAGCAACATTTCATCTGAGAAGAATATGAAAAATCAAAAAGCAGCTGCTGGAGGGTTATGGATACTCAAAAATGTTACCAGCTGAAAATCTTCTACGATGGGCCAGTAAGCATCTGACTCCAGCACACTTATTTGAAACTATTTTTACTCTTCAGATGATAGAACATTTGATAGAGTAGAATCATATGCAAACAGTGACATGCAGAATCCTGGTTTCAAAACTGACATCAACAAAGTTCAAAGGCTTATTGGAATCATTCTTTTATCCTGATCCAACTGGCTGCCAATGGAATGTGACTGTTAGATTACAGCTAAAGATTTGGGTTGTGAGACAGTTGTTTGAGCAGCACCAACAAAAAAAAGGAAAAAACAGATTTCGTGAGATGAATAAGTACTGCCATGTGGTTGACAACAGAGCCCTCTCTGATGAGTCTTGAGTGGCAAAAGGTTTCCCTCTGTATGACCAACTGAACAAGTCACTATTGCAGTATAGAGTTTATGACAAAAAACTATATATTGATAAATCTGTGGTGCCATATTATGGACATCATGGTACAAAGATGTTCATTAGAGGAAAGCCAATAAAATTTGGGTATAAGATAAGGATGCTTTTCTTTTCTGATGGTTATTCATACCAAGCCAATACTTACTGTGGCAAAAGGAGACTTCTCTGGATGAAATTGTAGCTATGACAGGCAAAACATGTCTCATTCTTTAATTTCACAACTTTTTTACCAATCACAATATGCTGTGCAAGCTTGGAGACATAGAATAAGAGCAACTGGTACTGTTTATGATAGCTGAACTAGTACTATACCACATGAAGGAAAGAAAACTTTTCTAAACTTGAGAAATATCATGAAATACACCCGTGATGGCAGTTTATTTAGTCAGATGGTCTGTCAACAATTTGGTCATACATACAGTAGAGTCCTAATTATCTGACCTTCGATAATCCAACCATCCAGCATATCCAATATAACCCCACCACCACCACCACCAGTAATGTCATCAAGTTGCTGTTAAGAAGCACATGGCTTCCCTTCCTGTTTTCCAGCTTCACATGCTTCAAGGAAGCCATGCTTTTATGTTTTTGATTTGAGATCATGCTTCTCTGCAACAGAACCTTCTGGTGCAGCTGATATTCCTTCATACACTCTTCAAAATGACTTAAGAAGTATGTGGCTTCTCTTCTTCATGATTTTAGCCCATGCTTCTTCAATTGAATTTTTGGATCTGGGATTCCGCTTTTGCAGCGATGGAACCATTTTTTTTATTTGAGACCATGCTTTCATGGGTTTTTTTGTTTTATTTTTTTAGACCATGGTTCTATGTAAAGGAACCATAATTTTTGGACCTGGGGCCCGCTTCTGTGGTGAGGGAACCGTAGAAAAACGTTTAAGTTGAGATCTTGCTTTTACAGCATGGCAGCAATTTTTGGCCAGTGGAAAGAGGAAAAAAGTTGCTTTTTTTATAGAGCAGAAACTTTTGCGGAAAGGATTTGCTAAAAAAGTTAACATTAAAGATATTTTCCACTGCTTTCCAACCAGGGAACCATTTTTGATCTGAGACCGTGCTTTTGCAGAAATTTTTGAAGCTGACATGCAGTGCTATCATCTAGATTCTATATAATGTGACTTAAGTTGTGCATGCAAATCTGGTTATATTCTGGATTTGTGTGCACAACTTTTAATTAGTTAAGAAATCAATCAGTGCCAATAATTGCCAATTAACAAGCAACTATTGACCCTAACTGGAATTAATTATAATTTGCACACACAACTCTCTAAGCGTATTCTATAACCTGATGCATGTAAATTCTAAGTCACATTGTTGAAAAGGGGATGTAGCCATGAGCGTGGGATGGGCAGGTTGTAGGTATTTCTAAAATCTATGCATGTTATAGAATACACCCAGTCCATGCCTAATATAGGCATTGGCATTTACACCAAGATTAACTTGACATAACTGCCCATAAGTAAACTTAGAGGGGTATAATCGAATGGCGTTGGCCATCTCTAAGGCCAGCGCTGTAAAGAGGTGTCACGAACCGTATTATCGAAACAAGATGGTCGGCCATCTTTCTTTTCAATAATACGGTTGGGGCCGGCCAAATGTCAGAGATAGCCGGGATTGAGATGGCTGGCATCAGTTTTCGCTGATAATGGAAACTGATGCCGGCCAACTCAAACCCGGCCAAATCCAAGGCATTTGGTTGTGGGAGGGGCCAGCATTCGTAGTGCACTGGTCCCCCTGACATGCCAGGACACCAACCGGGCACCCTTGGGGGCACTGCAGTGGACTTCATTAATAGCTTCCAGGTACAAAGCTCCCTTTCCTTGGGTGCTGAGCCCCCAAATCCCACCCAAAACTCACTCCCCACAACTGTACACCACTACCATAGCTGTTAGGAATGAAAGGGGGCACTTACATGTGGGTATAGTGGGTTTCGGGTGGGTTTTGGAGGGCTCCCATTTACCACCACAAGTGTAACAGGTGGGGGGGATGGGCCTGGGTCCGCCTGCCTGAAGTGCACTGCAGGACCCCCTAAAACTGCTCCAGGGACCTGCATACTGTTGTCATGGAGCTGGGTATGACATTTGAGGCTGGCATAGAGACTGTAAAAAAATGTTTTTATTTTTTTTTTAGGGTGGGAGGGGGTTGTTGACCACTGGGGGAGTACGGGGTGGTCATCCCCAATTCCCTCCGGTGGTCATCTGGTGAGTTGGAGCACCTTTTTGAGGCTTGGTCCTAAAACTAAATGGACCAAGTAAAACCGGCCAAATGCTCATGAGGGCCGGCCTTGTTTTTTCCATTTTCGGCCGAGGGTGGCCATGTGTTAACCACGCCCCCATCCCGCCTTTGCTACGCCTCCAACATGCCCCCTTAGATTTTAGCCGCTCCTGCGATGGACTGCAGTTGAGGCCGGCCAAAATTGGCTTTCGATTATGCCGAGTTCGCTGGACTTGAGAGATGGTCGGCCATCTCCCGATTTGTGTCGGAAGATGGCCGGCCTTCTCTTTCGAAAATAAGCAGGTTAGTCATGCGGATGGGAGATCTGCAAATTCTATAAACCACATGGATATTTAGATGTATTCTATAAAGTACGCCTAAATTTAGGCGTACTTTATAGAATGCGCCTAGGCGTATTTTATTTTGGCGCTGATTTTTTAGGCATGATGTATAAAATCTAGTCCTATGTGACCCAAAAGCCTGCTTTTCCTGCCAAGGATCTATGTTTGAACTGAGGCTGTACTTTTGCAGAAATGGAACCATAGCACAATGAGTTTTATGCAGTACCATATGTACCCCTACTGTATTCCTGTTTGTTCATTTACATTTACAGCACTTTCTTTATTCCCACTCTCATTCTTAGATCCAAAGGGTTTCCAGCTTCTGTTCTGATACTTTGATTTCTGCTTCACACTGGTTTTGACTGGAGAAGACAACACAGTGAAATGAGGCCCTGCTTGGTTCTGTATTTCTGAATATGCAGTTGAAAAATATGGTTTCCATTGCTTGGTTGTACATTACTGTTTTTCTGTTCACATTGCCTGCTTTACAATTGCTATGCTGTATATACTACTCTATACTTGTGCTCAAATTGACTGTTGTACAATTTGTTTCATTTTTTTTGTTGCTGATTAGTTTTAACAAACAATATTTTTAAATTAAAGATACCCTATGCCTGTTCTTCATGCATAAAGTAAGCTTTCTGTGTATTGTGAGGGGTTCCCGTTGTTTTCTGTATTATCTGACTTTTCACTAATCTGACAACTGGCCAGTCCCGATTACATCAGATAATCGAGACTGTACTGTACTAGTAATTTTGACACTATCAATCCAGTGAAAAAAAAGGTTCTAAGACACATAAACGTACACAGCGAGATGGTTAATGTGTCACAATCCTTATTGATTGCCAACTATGCAAGTGTCATGGGAGGTGTTGACCTGATGGACAGCCTACTGTCTGCATATTGATAAAGCAACAAGGAAAAAAGTGGAAGTGGAACCTCTATGTAAATGCCATCAACATTGTTGATGTTGCTATGTAGTGCCTCAATTGTGTTACTGAACAGCTGGTCACCCTGAGTCACTTAGAACTTTGACACAAGATCACCCTGGGCTTGATGAAAAGCTCAATATGTACTCACTTGGATGGTCCAGCTGCTCCTATGCCTTCATGAATTTTACAATGGAATGGATTACTATATTTCTTCTACCAGTCAAGTATGGTGCATTTCCTGTGGCAAAAGCACTACTACGGAATGCAAATAAAGAAATGTTTTGGGGCATTTTAACTTTTTTTCCATCTTGTAAATAGCATGCCCTTTTCGGAAAAAAATAGTCGAAAAATAGTGTTATACTTATAAAGTAGAGGAACTGAAAAAGACAAATTTTATGGGACATATTTCCCTGTCCCTGGAGAGCTCATAATTTCACTTGAGACCTAAGATAACACAGGGTTAAGTGACTTGCCCAAGATCACAAGGGCTGCAGTGGGACTTGAACTGGCTACCTCTGAATATCAAGCCTGCTGCTCTAACCACTAGGCCACTCCAGAATAACCTCTTCCCTTGAAGGATATTTATTTAGATTTTGCTCACACCTTTTCGGTAGTAGCTCAAGTTGAGTTACATTCAGGTATGCTGAGTATTTCCCTATCCCTGGAGGGCTTACAATCTAGGTTTCTACCTAATGAAGCAAGATTCAGATTTGTCCCTCAGCATGACTCAGTGGTACGCTAACTGATCCAAAAAATGAATGTATGGCTTCAAACCCAAACACAGATATCCACAGGTACAGAACAATGCAAGGCAACTACAACAAAGAAAGAAGTTAAGGTTCTAAGTCCCTGATGTGACCCATATATCTATTGGAAGACCAATGCCTTATCCTCTTAATCAATGCCAGGGAACTCCCATAAGAAGTCGCCACAAAGGCCACCCATTCTGAAAAGAATGGTTGCCATACAAGGAGGGCTCAAGACCTCCAACAGCTAATACAAACCACCCCTAGGCAGCATTCCAATATATGACTGGGCCAAAGACACAGGGCAGTAAGATAAGCTCGTGGATCAATGCAGTCACATAGCCGGACACCCTTGCCTAGTTGATCTGAGTTAGAATGATGAATATGCGAGCACAGCTCCCTGTGCCTCAAACTACATCACCCAACAGCAATCCTGTTAAACCCACAGCTGTTCTGGCAGGTGATACAAGTTCACCTATTCTCAAAGCCCCAAAGAAAGCTACTGAAAAAAAGCACTTTAAATAAAATAACCTCAAATAGAGTGGAACAAACATGAACTAAGACACCCAACAAGATCACCAAATTGTCATGCAAAATTTGCAAATGTACCATCCAAGGTGCCACAGATTTACTATAGGCATACCCACCCATCTACTTGTGAATTAAAAAGGAAGAAGTAGGGTCTCAAAAACTGCCCAACTTGGTAAAACTTGCAACCACAGCCGACTGCATCAGCATGCCCAAAGACCAACCAACAGCGGGCAGATAAAATAAACTGAACAACCCAGCTCTCTTTCACAGGAAACAATTATCCCAATTTATACTGGATACAAAAAGCTTGAGAGCACCTATACCCCACAGAATAAGCCATCCAGGTGTTAAAAGCCAATGAATTCTTCAGCAACTGTGAATATTCCAGGAATTGAGTCTATAGCTCGTCTGGCATATCTGTTGGCACCTCGTCTGCTTAGTATGGGAGTCAATGCTTTGAAACACACCCACTGAAAATGAGAGAGAAAGAGCATCAGCAGTTCCATTTTCAATACCAGGCACATGACTTGCCCTCAATGACAAATTCAACCACAGACAACAATGTAGCACCAACGGCTGCAGAAACTCTACTAAAAGCATGGAGTTAGACAACTGTCTATTAGCCTGGACAATCACCAAATTATCTGAATACAGCACTATCTCTCTTTTACTAAGTTGCCCACTCCATAGGACAAGTGCCACCCAATCCATAAATAGCTTCAGAAATGCCACATTTTCACACCATCCTCTAGCCTTCCACTAATCTGGCCAAGCTTGGGCATGCCACCTCCCTTGGGTTTAAATGCCAAAACCGTGTGGTCCTACCACATCGGTAAACAGTCTGAAGTCCAGATTAGACATTGAAGGCAACAGCCAAACCTGAACACCATTAAATTCAGCTAAAAAGGTGTGCCATAAACTCAAATCCTCCCACACTCCACAAGGTACATGCACACAAAAATTCTTCTTATGTACACCCTTCGTAAGCATTGTGAAGTGATGGGAAAATATCTGCCTCATAGGGATCACCTGCATTGCAAAATTAAAGCATCTTAATAAAGACTGTATCTCCTGCAATGGCAACTTCTTCTTCCCAACCAACTCAGCAAAATTATCACACAAAAACTTGAACCTTACCACAGGGCAATCTAGACTCCATTTTCATTGAGTCCAGTTCAACACTCAAGAGCACCAATGAAGTGCAAGAACCCTCTTACTTATCCTCAGCCAAAGGGATCCCAAATTAGCTCGCCACACCCCTAAAGGCAGCAATCAACTGTGTACACTAACCCGAAAATGCCCTTCCACCAAACAAAAAAATCATCCAAAAAATGTACAATGGTCGAAAAACCCGCACCTTGCTCTGTGACACAGTGAATAAAAATATAAAAGGCCTCAAAATAAGAACAAAACTGAACACCCCATAAGCATATATGTAGCAAAATAAAACTTACCTTCAAACTGAAGGCCCAAAAGATGAAAAGACTGTGGATGTACAGGTAATAAATGAAAAGCCAATTTGATGATGGCCTTATCCTTAAAATCGAGCGTGGTACCGGAAGATTGGAGGGTGGCCAATGTAACGCCCATTTTTAAAAAAGGCTCCAGGGGAGATCCGGGAAATTATAGACCGGTGAGTCTGACGTCGGTGCCTGGGAAAATGGTAGAGGCTATTATTAAAAACAAAATTACAGAGCACATCCGAGGACATGGATTACTGAGACCAAGTCAGCATGGCTTTTGTGTGGGGAAATCTTGCCTGACCAATTTACTTCAATTCTTTGAAGGAGTGAACAAACATGTGGACAAAGGGGAGTCGGTTGATATTGTGTATCTGGATTTTCAAAAGGCGTTTGACAAGGTACCTCATGAAAGGCTACAGAGGAAATTGGAGGGTCATGGGATAGGAGGAAATGTCCTATTGTGGATTAAAAACTGGTTGAAGGATAGGAAACAGAGAGTGGGGTTAAATGGGCAGTATTCACAATGGAGAAGGGTAGTTAGTGGGGTTCCTCAGGGGTCTGTGCTAGGACCGCTGCTTTTAATATATTTATAAATGATTTAGAGATGGGAGTAACTAGCGAGGTAATTCAATTTGCTGATGACACAAAGTTATTCAAAGTCGTTAAATCGCGACAGGATTGTGAAAAATTACAAGAGGACCTTACGAGACTGGGAGACTGGGCGGCTAAATGGCAGATGATGTTTAATGTGAGCAAGTGCAAGGTGATGCATGTGGGAAAAAAGAACCCGAATTATAGCTACGTCATGCAAGGTTCCACGTTAGGAGTTACGGACCAAGAAAGGGATCTGGGTGTCGTCGTCGATAACACACTGAAACCTTCTGCTCAGTGTGCTGCTGCGGCTAAGAAAGCGAATAGAATGTTGGGTATTATTAGGAAAGGTATGGAAAACAGGTGTGAGGATGTTATAATGCCGTTGTATCGCTCCATGGTGCGACCGCACCTTGAGTATTGTGTTCAATTCTGGTCGCCGCATCTCAAGAAAGATATAGTAGAATTGGAAAAGGTGCAGCGAAGGGCGACTAAAATGATAGCGGGGATGGGACGACTTGCCTATGAAGAAAGACTAAGGAGGCTAGGGCTATACAGCTTGGAGAAGAGACGGCTGAGGGGAGACATGATAGAGGTATATAAAATAATGAGTGGAGTGGAACAGGTGGATGTGAAGCGTCTGTTCACGCTTTCCAAAAATACTAGGACTAGGGGGCATGCGATGAAACTACAGTGTAGTAAATTTAAAACAAATCGGAGAAAATTTTTCTTCACCCAACGTGTAATTAAACTCTGGAATTCGTTGCCGGAGAAAGTGGTGAAGGCGGTTAGCTTAGCAGAGTTTAAAAAGGGGTTGGACGGTTTCCTAAAGGACAAGTCCATAAACCGCTACTAAACGGACTTGGAAAAATCCAAAATTCCAGGAATAACATGTATAGAATGTTTGTACGTTTGGGAAGCTTGCCAGGTGCCCTTGGCCTGGATTGGCCACTGTCATGGACAGGATGCTGGGCTCGATGGACCCTTGGTCTTTTCCCAGTATGGCATTACTTATGTAATTATGCCTTTGTCAGCAATGCACCCCTACTCAGTTGGTGCAACATCTCAACAACCTGATCAAAAGATGCATATTGCACTGAGCATAAAACTGGGTCAATAAAAGAATACAAACTATAGCCTGTCAGATAAAAGAGACTATGTATGAGGTAGAATTTATCCAGCTCATTTTTAGGTACAAAACCTAAAGGGGAAATAACAAAATCAGTCAATGGCAGGGTATCAAAAGCTAAATAACATTATTGATCAAGCAATTGTCTAATACCACGTTTGAATTTATTATTTTTCAATGGGATAAATATAACCCCCTCACTTACATGCAAGTGGAGTTTTCAGACCAGTGATAAGAACGGAGTCGTTTCTATGCTGGCATTGAGTGCTATTACGACACTGCTGCCATGCTTTGACTACTGAGGTCATTTTCTCCACTTTAAATAAGAAAAAAGTGAAACTTATTTCATTGTTTTTGCTCATATTTGAACAGGATTGGGATAGTCAAATACTTTTCAGCTTGCTGTTAGTAGGGTATCAAAAGGCCCAGCAATCCTACTGAGACGTAATTCTTAGCCAATTTGTCCCATACCACAGCAGCATGAACACAGGTAGAAACCAAGTTCTTTCAAGAATGGGACAATGAAGGTCTTTCAAAAGGAATCACAAACCCCTCCACAATCCCCACTCCCCAAAATATAACTCCGCATCCACCCGGTTCAGATAAAGATTCAGCCAATAACCAAGAGCTTCCATGTTAATGGGAGAAGGAGCCTTGATAAACACCCCAAGAACCCCATTCTAAGCTGACCTAAATAGTTGCCCCAACCCAAATCTGCTGGGCAACACAGAAGTGGGTAGGGGCCATTACATTGACTGCAGATGTGTTGAAACTTACACTCAGTATGCTCACAACATCCGGAGTTGAACTGGAAACAAGCATTGAGGGACATCCCACTTCTCTGTCTACTGGGAACATAAGAATAGCCATACTGGGTCAGACCAAATGGTCCATCTAGCCCAATATCCTGTTTCCAAAAGTGACCAATCCAAATCACAAGTACCTGGCAGAAACCCTATTAGTAGCAACATTCAATGCTACCAATCCCAGGGTAAGCAGTGTTTTCTCCATGTCTATCTCATTAGCAAATTATGGACTTTTCCTCCAGCAACTTGTTCAAATCTTTTTAAAACCCAGATACATTAACCACTGTTACCACATCCTCCAGCAATGAGTTCCAGAGCTTAACTGTTCGTTGAGTGAAAAAATATTTCCTCCTATTTGTTTTTAAAGTATTTCCATTTAACTTCATCGAGGATCCCTTAGTCTTTGTACTTTATGAAAGAGTAAAAAATTGATTCACTTCTACTCATTCTACACCACTCAGGATTTTGTATAAGTCAATCATATCGCCCCACTCCAATGGATCCCCTAGTTCCAAATCCAGGAAACCCCTTATGCCCCACATTTCTATATCTACCCCCCTCCCAATGGGAAATGAAACCCTGGAGAAAGTGCCTCCCCCCCAAAAAAAATGACATATATGAAGCCATCATCTCTACCAGTCATAAATCAATATCTTCATATCCCCAAACTTTCACCTTGTCCCTCACTAGACTGCATCTAAACTGCTCATCTATTTGAGCCACGACCAATACCCATAAGTGTGGTATACCCAAAATATCAAGTCCATATATTTTCATAAACCAGGGTACAGAACTAACTTAATCCTACCCAAAACACTGGCATAAATGTTAAAAGCCAGAAACCAAGTGAAAACAGTTTGAGAAGCCCACCTCTTCTTCTGTATCCCTTTCTCTTTGGAATCTTGTCCCCTTTTTTTTGGTCCTTCATATCACCATCATGTTCAAGCAAAGAGACCAAATCAACATAACACTTTCTCAAACTGATTTAACACAAGTTATGGGACAATTGACAATCTAAAGATGCTTTCTCACATAATGTGTGTCCCTTCATCGAGGCCTGCATCAGGCTCTCTGAGTTTCTGACAACAACTGGCAGAGGAACCACACCCACAACCGTAACACATCTCATCAGAGGAAGATTAGGAAGAAGCAAGAGGATGCCCAAGATTCATCAGACTCCAACATCCTCAAAGATTCCCCAACTGACCCACCTCTGCCTCTTTTGTAAATCAATGCGCTTAACCACATGTTGTAAACAATGCAAATTTTTTTGCTCTGCAAGCGATGACCAAGAGACTCCCACCTCCCAGCCCTAGATGCACACCTTTGATCCATAGCCACCACAGGACCCCCAATACCTAATACTCCCAACAAATCCCCAATATTGTGGTCAAACTCACTCACAGGAGAAACTGCAGCAGGATGCCCATCACTGAAGGTGCCTGGGACAGCAGCTTCGAACCTCTGATGATTATTGCTTCCAGGTTGCCTGGAAAGCACTGACACAGCAGATGCTTGAGGAACTGCACTATGCAACTCCACTGTCCAGTTCCATGAAGATAGTGTCTGCTGTCTACCAGTTACATTGTGGACCTTGGATGCCGCTGTGGAAGCCTTTGGATCCTTCCCTTTCCCATGAGGCTGACCCCCCCCCCCCTTCCACCCCGCATTACCAACCTCTGGGAAACCATAGTAAAATTAAGCAGGCACCACAACGGCAGCTGAAACAAAGGGCCCACTGTGCCCCCCCTCCATTGCCTGGCACCAACACAACAACATTGGGCAAGGGGGGGCACAGTGGGTCCTTCGTTTCAGCTGCCTTTTGTGATGCCTGCTTATTTTTACTATGTTTTCCCAGAGGCTGGTAATGCAGTGTGGAAGGGAGGTGTCAACATAGTTAGTGCACACTAAAACCACTAGCGCACCTTTGTAAACAGGACCCAAAGTTTTTAATTTATATATAGTCCCAGAAATATATACATTCTTCAAGTGGAACACTGTGCAAGCTAGGTAGAAATGTTTAATTGCTCAATGTAATTTTAAAATTGCTGAAAGCAACATCATCCCTCTAATTCTGTAAATATCACCAACAATTGCATGTGCAAATTTGGGTGTGTGCCCAATTTGTGTGCGCAATTTAATTCAATAACAAGCGAATTAGCTCCAATAATTGGCTTTTTATAAAGCTATTATTGGCATTAATTACATTTAATTTAACTTTACACACAATTTGAAAAAGGGGGCATAGAAATGGGAGGGTTATGAGGGAAATGGGGCTGGTCCTAAAATTAACGCGCACTGTTATATAATAACAGGTATACATGTCTAATGTAGGTGCGTGCATTTGCACCACATTTTAGTTGGTGCAAATGGTCACACCTAAACTTAGGCGTAATTCCCGGGCATAAGTGCTATTCTATAAACTGTGCTTAAATTTAAGTGTGGCTTATAGAACAACACTTTTTTCTGGCACTGATTTTTTTGGTGCCATATATAGAATGTAGTCCCATATGCCCATATGCTGAAATGTGGCTTCATCAGGAAGGTGATTCTCATATCAGCAAATGAGTTTTATGTTATTAAAGAACCTTTATTACCATGCTGCTTTCTTTTGTGGATACTTTCCAACTCCATCTTTTGTCCATTAGCAAAACTCACTGAACAGATGTATTGAATAATAGTTATATGAAGGTTTCTATTACATATGTTTGCTGCATTTTCAATGAAATCTCTAGAAGACTTAACACTTTGCAAACAAACCACTTTCTTTTATGCTTATATATATATATATAGGTGTGCAAAGGTTTTAGCATGTGATAACTTATTAGTGCAGACCATGCTAACAGCTATTGTGTGTTAAAAAAGGCAGTAAAGTAAAAATACCATGCTAACTGCTTAGAGGAGTTTGGGCTAGGAAGGTGTTGGCTATGGACCAAGGGCATAGCAACGTGGGACCACGGGGGCATGGGCCCCCGTAGATTTGGTCCTTGCCCCCTGCTGCCAACCCTTTGCTGGCGGGGGTCCCCAACCCCCGCAAGACAAAGTCCTTTCTCCGGCGTGGCTGCATTGCTGATCTGCAAGGGCAGGCTTCTGTTTCTGTGAGTCTGACATCCTGCACGAAGGTGGTGGTGGCGGCAGGAGGGGTCAAAAATGGTGGGGGGAGGGTTAAAAATGGTGAAGGGGGGCTAAAATGTGCCCTCTCACCTCGGGCTCTGGACCCCCCTCCTGCCGAAGTCTGGATACACCCCTGCTATGTACAGATATAAGGCATTAAGGGGCCCTTTTACTAAAGCACGTAGGTGCCTATGCACATCCAACGCACGTCAAATTGGCACTACCACCTGGCTACCACATGCCCTGGGCAGTAATTCCATTTTGGCACACATTGAAAACACGTAGTAGAAAATATTTTCTATTTTCTACTGCATGGTGCTTACCCGTCGGTAATCAGCAGTTGACATGTGCTGGCCACTTACCGCCCGGTTAGCATGTGAGACCTTACCATTAAGTCAATGGCTAGCGGTAAGGTCTCAAGCTGAAAACGGATGTGTGCTGGTTTTAATTTTGTTGCACATCCATTTTCCGACACAAAACAAAATGCCTTTTTCCAAGTGCGCTGAAGAAATTGACCAACGGACATCCAAACACATGCCTACACCAGCACATGCGACTTTTAGATGTGTCTTAGTAAAAGGGCCCTTCACAGAATTGCAGTTAGCATATAGTAAGTTACTGTTTAATGTCACCACTGCAGATAGCACAGTTGTACTTAATGCTTCCTCAATAGAAAGGGAAAGGGAAATGGGACTTGATATACTGCCATTCTGTGGTATTTTGCAACTTCATTCAAAGCGGCTTATACAGGTTCTTATTTTGTACCTGGGGCAAGGAAGGGTTAAGTGACTTGCCCGCAGTCACAAGGAGCTGGAGGGAATTCAACCCAGTTCCCCAGGATCAAAGTCTGCTGCACTAACCACTAGGCTACTTCTCCACCAATACTACCTGCAAGTAGCATGGCCCAGTCCCTCCCAAACAAAACCAAATGAGTATCATCACCCCGCAACATGATGCCCCCAATGATCCTCTCTGTACTGTCCAGCCCCTCCTCTTAGATGCCCTAATTAACCTCTCTATACTGTTCATCCTCCCTATCCCCAGGACTATCACCCCACTCCAAGGCCGCTGAGAGACTAAGCCAGGCCCGGGGCAAGGCTGTTCCCCGACAACACCCTCGCCCCCCCACAATGGCTTAATCGCCCCCCTGCCGCCGCTGCAGTCCCCAGTCTTACCTGCCTGCCCTTGGCTCCGTCCGCCACCGGGCCCACTGCATTAAAATCGGCAGTGCCTCAGCTCGTTTGAAAAAGCAGATCGCCTCCCTTCAGGCCTTCCCTCACTGTGTCTCGCCCTTGTCTGATGTAACTTCCGGCTTTCACGAGGGCAGGACACAGGGAGGGCCCGAAGGGAGGCGATCTGCCTTTCCAAACGGAGCTGAGGCACTGCCGGTTTTAAAGCAGGAGGCCCGACAACGGACGGACCCCGGGGACTGCAGCGCCGGCGGCCTGACCCCGGCGCCAGGCCCAGGGAATTTTGTCCCCCCTGCCCCCCTCTCGGCGGCCATGCCCAACTCTCTCCTAATTCCACCTAGGCGTTTCCCTGGTGGGCCCTTATTTGGCAGTTTGACCCATGAGACTACCTCTAGAAGTCAAAGCCATCATTTTGAACCTGGGTCTGTGGTGGTGCAGGAGAGTCCAAGGATCGGGTATGTGCTGGAGGAATGGGGAGTTAAAGGGAGCTCCAGGTGATGACCCTAGAGGTGGAGGTGGGCAGTATGGAGAGGATTATTAGAGCATCGGGGAAGCTGAACAGCATGACAAGGATGATCAGAGTTCCATTGTTTTAATGCTGCAGGTCATGGTACATTAATCACCAGATAATGCAGATGCACATACCATGCTATATTTATTTATTTTATTATTAGGATTTATTTACTGCCTTTTTGAAGGAATTCAGTCATGACAATTTTATTTATTTATTGGGATTTATTTACCACCTTTTTGAAGGAATTCACTCAAATAGATCAAGCATGAGCAATAGCAATAGCAATTACAGCAGTAAAAATATTCAAATAACAATACAAAGTATGGCATAGAGGGGCATAATCGAACGGAAGCGCCTATCTCCATGGGCGTTTATCTCCAAGAACGGATCCGTGAAGGGGCGGGCCGAACCGTATTTTCGAAAAAATGGCCGTTTTTGAGCTGGGCGTTTGTTTTTTTTAGCGATAATGGAAACTAAAAATGCCCAGCTCAAAAACGTTCTAATCTGAGCCATTTGGTCATGGGAGAGGCCAGGATTCGTAGTACACTCGCTCCCCTGATATGCCAGGACACCAACTGGGCACCCTAGGTCAGTGTGGTGGACTTCAGAAAAAGCTTCCACATGCATAGCTCCCTTACCACGGGTGCTGAGCTCCCAACCCCCTCCCCCAAAACCCACTACCCACAAATGTACAACACTACCATAGCTCTTAGGGATGAAGGGGGCACCTACATGTGGGTACAGTGGGTTTTGGAGGTCTCCCATTTACCAGCACAAGTGTTACAGGTGGGGGGGATGGGCCTGGGGCCACCTGGCTGAAGTGCACTGCGGTACCTACTAAAAGTGTTCCAGGAACCTGCATACACGCAGGCCTCTAGGACTTGTTGCTGCTGTATAACATTGGCACACCAGTTGACACCTGAAGACTAATCTCTCCGAAAACTTCCTTTATTTGAATAACCGCGTTTACTCACAGTTAACTGCAGATCAGAGGTTGTGCCCCACTGGCAATGAGTCTCCCTGGTACTGAGATTAGCAGTAGGTCAGAGCTGGCAGAATGCTGTACAATGCCCTCTTTCAGCCACATTCAAGGTAAGAACTAAGTTCTCTAACGTGGCTAACACAGGAAAGGGAACTAAAACTGGCTTACAAAAATGGCCACTACCGAATGGACTACAACAGGAAACACAACAGGGCACACTCTGACCCAGTAGGCAGGGGGGAAAACACCATGGGAGAAGAGCCTACCAACTACCAACATCATGTCACTGTAACACAAGCTAATGAAATCACGGAGCCCAATACCCTACACCCACCACAATGCAATGCTGATGTGACCCTGTACTGCACCCGAGAGCCCCATCTGACCCAGGGAAAGGCTGTGACAGGATGGAACACATTCTGCTGTCATGGAGGTGGGTACGGCATTTGAGGCTGGCATACAGGCTGGTAAAAAAGTTTTTAAAGTGTTTTTTTTTTGGTGGGAGGGAGTTAGTGACCACTGGGGGAGTCCAGAGAGGTCATCCCTGATTCCCTCCAGTGGTCATCTGGGCAGTTGGGGCACTTTTTTGGGACTTGTTCGTGATAAAAAAGGGTCCAAAAAAAGTGACCGAAAATCGCGGTCAAAACGCCTTTTTTTTCGATTATCAGCTACAGACGCCCATCTCTCCTCGGCTGATAACCACGCCCCAGTCCTGCCTCCATCACACCTCCGACACGCCCCATCAACTTTATTCATTTTCCCGATGGAGTGCAGTTGGAAACGCCCAAAATTGGCTTTCGATTATACCGATTTGGGCGCCTTTGCGAGAAAAACGCCCATCTCCCGATTTAGGTCGCACTATAGGCGTTTTTCTCTTTCGAAAATAAGCAGGATAGTATGCTACTAATAACAACAAGTGAAGAGTCCAGTATAAATGCTTAATCAGATCATCAACACGATGTATTTAAAATTCCAATCTTCCTTTATTTTCAAACATGCTCTTCTTTTTATGTAACAAACAATTGTTGAGCACTTAGCTATGGCTTGACGGTGGCCAAACACTAATCTGTTCAACAGCTAAGAACGCTGTATGGAAGAATTGAGATCTCATAAGATGCAATGTGAGTATATTGTAAAAAGAATGTGACTATTCTTATGTTTACTGAAGTAGTAAAGCGTTAGTTAAGCTAATGATTTGATAAGTAAGGATTTAACACCGGCCAATGCTTGACATTTTATAATATACTGAAACAATTGTTTAAGAAAAGATCCTTTTCTTTGAAAGATGGCTTATTAACAACAAGCTTTATTTAGAAAAGACAATTTTTGTAAGAACATACATCAATTTGTTTAACAGCTTAGTATGTTGAAAGGAAAGATCTGAGTGGCATAAGTTGTAATGTGAATAATTGATTAAAGAAAAGTAGATTGATTAAAAAGAATGTTATTTAATTTGAATAGTATTCATGTGTATAATCTCACAATTGTCAATATAAATTTTGTTATTCTGACTAGAATGTTGAACTTTGAGTAAATATGAAAATGATAGGATGATATTATGACATCATATATTGATTTGTCTTAGAAATATATTGAACTGATATTATCTACTGAAGTAATTAAGTGCTATGCTATATTAATGATTCTGCAAGTAAGGATTGGACACAAGCCAATGTGTGATTTTTCACAGATGTAATTGTTATGTATCTGTTTTATAGGTCATCACAATAATATGTGATACCACCTTGTTAGATATTATAAGAAAGTTGATGCACAGCTCCTGATGAAGCATGTAAAGTGAAACCTATTCAACAAGGCATACCAATAAGAGCAACAACTAGAAATATAATACACCTATTATCAACAATGTTCTTGCTTATACCTACTTGTCTGAATTTCGATTACACTATTTTCTATGACATCTCCACCTTACCTATTATCAGTAATATTTTTATACTTATATTAACTTGTCTGAATCTCGATCATGCTACTTTCCATGTAACACTAACTGTTATCTCCTGATCTACAATCTACAAATAACAACAAGAGGTGGAAAAATGTGGGATACAAATGCAATAAATAAATAAATAAATACATAAATAAATAAACGAGTTTGGCCACCGTCGAGCCATAGCTAAGTGCTCAACAATTGTTTGTTACATAGAATCTGGGGGAATAGGTCCCAAGTACAAATCTCACTGTAACCCACTTATATTGTATGAGGAGCCCTCCAAAATCCACCATAAACCTACTGAACACAACTGTATACCACTACGATAGTCCTTATGCTTGCAGATGTCATTTATGTGTAGGTACAGTAGAGTTTTGGTGGGTTTTGAAGGGCTCACACATAAAGACAACGCATGACCACCTCAACTTCCGGAAATCATTAAAGACTGATCTGTTCGAGAAGGCATACCTTAGTGATCCAACTTAAGTGCCTGGACTCAGCAACACAACGAAACCAATGAACATTATATAACTCTTCTTCTCTCAATTCTATTATGTGTCTGTAATATATACATCTCATTCTCTACCACATCACTCTGTATTTGTTTCATTACCGGAGGTGGCTTACGCCTCACGGTAATATGTAAGTCACATGGAGCCTGCAAATAGGTGGGAAAATGTGGGGTACAAATGCAACAAATAAATAAAATAAATAAATAAACATCAAAAATAATTTTCCTCTTATCTAAATCTGGTTGAAAGGAACTCCGATTTGTCTATGTTGCTAATCTTATTTAGTTTTATCTCTACAACAGTCCAAAATTCAATTAAGTTAGCTGAGAGAAAAATGTGACATGGACATGGACTTTATATTCCTCAACCTTGTTTATTTGGATTTAGCTCACACCTTTTCAGTAGTAGCTCAAGGCAAGTTACAACCTGGATTTAGCTCACACTATTTCAGTAGTAGTTCAAGGTGAGTTGTAATCTTTATTTAGTTTACACTATTCCAGTAGTAGTTCATAGCGAGTTACAATCTGGATTTAGTTTACACTATTTTATTAGTAGTTCAAGGTGAGTTACAGTCTGGATTTAGCTCACACCTTTTCAGTAGTAGTTCAAGGTCCACTACAATCTGGATTTAGCTCACACTATTCAGTAGTAGTTCAAGGCAAGTTACAATCTGGATTTAGTTTACACTATTTTAGTAGTTGCTCAAGGTGAGTTACAATCTGGATTTAGCTCACACTATTTTAATAGTAGCTCAAGGAAGTTACAGTCTGATAGATCCCCCTACATATATGCAGATGATGTCACAATCTACATCCCGTTCAAACATGATCTAAATTAAATCACCAACGAGATTAACCAAAGCCTCCAAACAATGCACACCTGGGCAAATGTTTTCCAACTAAAACTTAACACAGAAAAAAAAACACAATGTCTTGTACTCACCTCACAACATAACACAAAACACTTGTCCACCATAACAACACCACACTGTTCTCTTCCTATCTCACAAAACTTGAAAATTATTGGAGTCACCATTGACCGAAATCTCACTCTGGATGCCCACGTGAAAAACACGACGAAAAAGATGTTCTACTCTATGTGGAAACTTAAAAGAGTAAAATCTTTCTTCCCGAGATACATCTTCCGCACCCTGGTACAGTCAATGGTAATAAGTCATCTGGACAACTGCAATGCACTATACGTGGGTTGCAAAGAGCAGACTATCAAAAAACTCCAAACTGCCCAGAACACTGCCGCCAGACTCATATTTGGAAAAACTAAATATGAAAGTGCAAAACCCTTAAGAGAGAAGCTCCACTGGCTCCCACTTAGGGAACACATTGTGTTCAAGATCTGCACGATTGTACACAAAATCATTCACGCGGACACCCCAATCTACATGATAAACCTCGTGGACCTACCTCCAAGAAATGCTACAAGATCATCTCGCAAATTTCTCAACCTACTCTTCCCCAGCTGTAAAGGACTAAAATATAAGCAGATGCACGCCACCACCTTCTCCTACTTAAGCATGCAATTATGGAATGCATTGCCTACAGACCTGAGAACAATCGACGAAGCAACTGTCTTCCGCAAATCTCTGAAGACTTATCTCTTGAACAAAGCCTACAATGAGAACTGATAGCCACACTAGTCCACCTCACCAAACCCACTCAGTTAAGAAAGCCTACCTCCTATAATTACCCTATTCACTCCCCTCCTTCTTCTTTCTTCCCTCACTTAATTTCTACACAATACTAAATGTATCTGCTATCCTGTAACGACAATGTTTACAAAACTATGTAAGCCACATTGAGCCTGCAAATAGGTAGGATAATGTGGGATACAAATGCAATAAATAAATAATAATAATAATAATTTTCCTGTTCCCAGAGGGTTTGCAGCCATGCTTGTTATCTTGTATGGAGATCATAAATATGCTCATAAACTGAGTAGGGGTGTTCCTGGGAAAGAGTTAGTGGGGCAGCATTTATGCACCTACTTTAGAAAATAATGAACTTGTGTGGGTAAAATAAAAGCTGGGAAATTTATACATACTAAACAAGTAGATATGTGTGTGTATAGTTTTAGGGGTGTCATTTTGAAAGAGAATATATGCATGTACTATTCCTTAAAAATGATATAAGTTATGGACATACCTGCTACACAAATTAGGCATGACCTACCCTCTCTATTAAGATCAAACAAAAACTCCTAAGCATATCTCTAAGCAAGGTAATAGATAATAACTGCTTCTCAGAGATCAATAGGATAGTGCTTGGTAGTCCCAGTCAGAACCCAATCCAATCTACTGACACAACAGGGAACTCATTATCTTTAATTTATACATTTCTTATTAATGAGAATGCAACATCTTATATTGAAATCCCATGCATCAAGTGCAGCAGGAACTAAACAATAGCGATTAGAAATTCTTATATAATTCTATTATAGACTTACTAAAAATCTTATCCACTACAAGTTTTGTGATAGTACAATTAAAGCTATAGCAAAGACATATTTATTAATCCTATTGGAGAACTTGCCATGACTGAATATTGAACCAGAAGTGTTTAAAGATTTTAAAAGATCCACAGATAGATCCAAGCAAGGCACAATTTATTGAATTTAGTCCCAAATGTAAGGCTGGTACAATCAATTACCTATCACCTCCAGATTATTGTGGTAACCAGTAGAGGACATTAAGCCTTTATGTTTAGTTAGTCTAATAGAGGGGAAAGAGATAATTAATTGTCTTCAATAGATTTGGGAGGTTTATTTATTTATTTACTTGCTTCTATTCTATCTAAACTATGTAGATTACAAAATAGCATATATAATAAAAGTACATATAAATTGTCAAACAACAACTGTGGCAAGTTTTGCACTTAACACACAGTTAACAGCAAAATTACCAAGCTGTGTGGTAAATGCAGGCTTTGGAACCCACTCCCCAGATTCTGCTCTAAGCCAGGGCTGCTGAGAGACAAAGTTGGACCCAGGACAAACAACCTTATGGGCCCCGCCACTGCTGCTCCGTCCCCATGGGCCAGCCAGAGGCAGCTTACTCTGCTTATTGACACTGCTGGCAGTCTGAAGAAATGATGGGGACCTCTGAAAGGGAGGAGAGAAGGACAACAGTGATATCAGACCAGGAAGGCATGTCTACATTTTTATGGCTGGCACCAGGCCCTCCTTGGAGGCTGGGCCCGGGGAATTTTGTCCACCCCCCTGCCCTCCCCCCTCTTGGCTGCCCTGCTCTGAGCCCCTGAATGACTAACACCAGCCCTGACTTCAGATCTATTTGGTTATAAAACTTTGCATTTCTATTGATTTTTTATTAAAGGCTTGTGTCCATTGTTATCTAGCGGCAACTTACCACCAGTTGTTCATGCTCTGATTACATGTCATGACTACCCTAAATATAGTAACTTCACCCCCAAGCACAGTGACACACCCCTGAAAGAAACCCTGACCTCTCAAAGCCTTGCCATCCACTGACCATGTTAGGATGTACCAGGGGTTTTTAGAGCTATTACTGTAGCCACTAGAAAATTAAGACATCCAAGTCGGGAGTGGGGACATGTACATTTCTGGTAGTATTTTAAAACAGGATATGCCAGCATAGATCATGTTCTAAAATACATGCAGAAACGGAGAGGTATGTGCCAGTTGCATGCCACAGGAACATCTATTTTACAAAGATGAACATGGATAACATCAAACACAGCTGTATATACATCTATGTGTCAGTGCATGCATATGTATGTAGGTATTTCAAAACCTACATACACATATATATGTGCCAATTAGGAAATATACACATCTATATGCTGCCACTTACATACATTCAGCATATTCAATTTTGGGGGACTTAAAACAACTTCAGGATTATGATAGTGACCTCCTCAAATACCTCCTCTGTAGCACTGCCAGGAATGCTCACTTTTCTGAAACCTAGACATCTAGGGTGCAGCTGCAAATCCCAACATTGAACTTTCAGCGTAGACGCGCACTTGCCTTATGAAATGGGGAATATACCATCAGATGCATTGCAAAGACTGCTGTGACCAAAGGAGGCAGACGGAGTAATAAAAGCTGATCTTACGTGCTGAATGGAAATATCAATGGTCCTGCTTTGCGCAAGCTGCAGCTCCATCTTCTAAAGTAATAGCATTATTTACAACTAGTAAAAAAGGCCCGTTTCTTAACGCAATGAAACGGGCGCTAAAAATGTAATGAGTTCCTGCCATTAATGTTTCCATGGTTGTATTCTGAATATAATTGTTGTTTACATGTGTAAGATTTCTTTATATACAATATTTTTTGTGTAAACTGTGTTATAATGTGGTAAAAGATTTCCTTGTTCAGGCCCTTCAATCAGTTTAACAATCACATCAGAAGAGCTCCTTACTCGTGAGAATGCAACATGCAGTTGCCCATGTGAGAGATTAAGAGTGACAATGTGTTTTACAGACAGTGTAAGACAGAGATACACAGATTGATTGTGTGTGTGTGTGATGTCTGTGTGTGTGTGTGTGTGTATGTGTTTGAGTGACAAAGTGATTAAATGTTTGTCTTCCCTTCCATTCTGTGCACTTGCCTCCACTGATGTTCATACCTCCCTGTATATGATTGTTTGTTAGAGATTCAATCCACTCCACTTCCCTCCTCCAAGTTCCATTCTGTCTGATTGGTTCTTCGTTCCAGTGACATCGCGTTTGTTTGCTTGGCAACTATGCAGCGTTCCGTTTCCTCGACGTGAGGGCGGGGACAGTGAGAGCCAATGAAACGCTGAACTACAGACTTACAAACCCTACACTGCCACAGTGCCACAGAGTCAGCTTCAGAATGTTGGAGATGCTTTTTATTATATAGGATGTTATTTATAAGAACTCTGGAGACCACCATTGTTACACTGGACAATATCTGGCAGGTGATAGGTTAATGCTGGCACACAGAACCTTTTGTACAGGATTGACAACTTTTCTCGCAAATCTATTAATCCTATATACCTCTACACAAATATTGCAATCTTCCCTTCCATACTAGGTGGCCAAAAGAGCAAACAGTATTTTAGGAATTTTTAGCAAAGGAATAGAGCATAATATAAGAAAGTCATAATGCCTCTGTGTTGCTCTATGGTGAGACCATGCCTTGAGTTTGTTGTGCAATTTTGCTGCACCTATAGTTAAAGTCTGGAACTCATTGCTGGAGCAAGTGGTAAAAGTAGTTAATATAGCTGAGTTTAAGAAAGGTTTGGATAAATTCCTGGAGGAATAAACCACTATTGAGGAAGACCTGGAGAAAGCCACTGGTTATCCTTGGGATTATGTAGCATGGAATCTTGTCACTATTTGGGAATCTGCCAGATACTTGTAACCTAGATTTGCCATTGTTGGAAACAGGACATTGGGCTAGATGGACCCTTCATCTGATCCAGTAGGGTAACTCTTATGTTCTTAAGTTAGAAATGACCAGATGATCCACTTTTGGTAGAATGGCCCCTCTCAACTGTACAATGATTTACTTCTTAATTTGTGGCTAGAGCCATCTCACAGAAAGTTTAAAGTGAGCTTGAAAACCCACTTTTTTAGACTGACATTTGTATCCTAATATTGTCAATCTGGCAAACTACAGCCTTGCCGGTGCACCAGATGGGATTGAGCTACCTACTACTAGCAATAATCATTTCTGTAGAACGACTAGATATATACAGTGCTGTACACATTATATGCAGGTACTTTGTCTAGAGGGCTCACAATCTAAGTTGATATACCTGGGGTAATGGAGAGTTAATAGACTTGCCCACGGTCACAAGGAGTTGTAGTGGGAATTGAACCCAGGTTTCCAGGATCAAAGCCCAATGCACTAAATATTAGACTCTAAGGGGGCCTTTAACAAAGGTGCACTAGTGTTTTTACCAGCTTATAATCAAAAAAGAAAAACGCCTATATTTCAACCCAAATCGGGAGATGGGCGTTTTTCTCGCAAAGGCGCCCAAATCGGTATAATCGAAAGCCAATTTTGGGCGTTTCCAACTGCACTCCATCGGGAAAATGAATAAAGTTGATGGGGCGTGTCGGAGGTGTGATGGAGGCGGGACTGGGGCGTGGTTATCAGCCGAGGAGAGATGGGCGTCTGTAGCTGATAATCGAAAAAAAAGGCGTTTTGACCGCGATTTTCGGTCACTTTTTTGGACCCTTTTTTATCACGAACAAGTCCCAAAAAAGTGCCCCAACTGCCCAGATGACCACTGGAGGGAATCAGGGATGACCTCCCTGGACTCCCCCAGTGGTCACTAACTCCCTCCCACCAAAAAAAAAACACTTTAAAAACTTTTTTACCAGCCTGTATGCCAGCCTCAAATGCCGTACCCACCTCCATGACAGCAGAATGTGTTTCATCCTGTCACAGCCTTTCCCTGGGTCAGATGGGGCTCTCGGGTGCAGTACAGGGTCACATCAGCATTGCATTGTGGTGGGTGTAGGGTATTGGGCTCCATGATTTCATTAGCTTGTGTTACAGTCTCACGATGTTGGTAGTTGGTAGGCTCTTCTCCCATGTTGTTTTCCCCCCTGCCTACTGGGTCAGAGTGTGCCCTGTTGTGTTTCCTGTTGTAGTCCATGCGGTAGTGGCCATTTTTGTAAGCCAGTTTTAGTTCCCTTTCCTATGTTAGCCACGTTAGAGAACTTAGTTCTTACCTTGAATGTGGCTGAAAGAGGGCATTGTACAGCATTCTGCCAGCTCTGACCTACTGCTAACCTCAGTACCAGGGAGACTCGTTGCCAGTGGGGCACAACCTCTGATCTGCAGTTAACTGTGAGTAAACGCGGCTATTCCAATAAAGGACGTTTTCGGAGAGATTAGTCTTCAGATGTCAACTGGTGTGCCAATGTTATACAGCAGCAACAAGTCATAGAGGCCTGCGTGTATGCAGGTCCCTGGAGCACTTTTAGTAGGTACTGCAGTGCACTTCAGCCAGGTGGCCCCAGGCCCATCCCCCCCCCCACCTGTAACACTTGTGCTGGTAAATGGGAGGCCTCCAAAACCCACTGTACCCACATGTAGGTGCCCCCTTCACCCCTAAGAGCTATGGTAGTGTTGTACATTTGTGGGTAGTGGGTTTTGGGGGAGGGGGGTTGGGAGCTCAGCACCCGTGGTAAGGGAGCTATGCATGTGGGAGCTTTTTCTGAAGTCCACCGCACTGACCTAGGGTGCCAGTTGGTGTCCTGGCATATCAGGGGGGCCAGTGTACTACCAATCCTGGCCCATCCCTTGACCAAATGGCTCAGATTAGGACGTTTTTGAGCTGGGTATTTTTAGTTTCCATTATCGCTAAAAAAAACAAACGCCCAGCTCAAAAACGTCCATTTTTTTGAAAATACGGTTCAGCCCGCCCCTTCACGGACCCATTCTCAGAGATAAACGCCCATGGAGATAGGCATTTGTGTTCGATTATGCCCCTCCAAGTGTGCACTAAATGCTAGAGACATCCATATATGGGTGCCTCTAGCAAAAACATTTATATGTTTTTACCATATTTTCCCTGGTCTGTCTCCTGTATTCATTCTCCTTGATTCTCTTATTCTGCCCATATTTATTTTATTTTGCACTTTAAATTCTCTATATCATGTCCATGATTATTTTAATGTTATACTGTAAAACACTTAGTTATTTCTTTCATATGAAACATTAAGCATACCCAATGTCTGACCTACACTCCATGCATCTGATGAAGTGGAGTCTTATTCTCAAAAGCTCATGCCTTAGTAAATTTGTTTATGATACCTGCATACAGTGAGATTTCTAGGGTGCTATCTACCTGTGAAATGATAATAATTTTCTAATAGCTACTTGATAGACTTTGGAATCTCTGATACCAGGCACCCATAATCACCAGTTGGGGGGGGGGGGGGAGGGAAATCTCTTTTTGTCTACCTTCAAATACTTAGATAGATTTGTTGTAAAAAGTCAGTAATGAATACATTAAACATTGTGTAGCAATACGTAATGGCTACTGTTTAAGTGAATGTCAAAATTTATTGCTTCTTGAGAGAAACATTGACCTGAGATTCACCTCGCCTCTCAGGTCAATAAATCTTGATGTTCATTTCAACTTTCAGCCTCCACTTGTTATTGAAAGCATTGGTCAATGTAGTGAAAATAACACAGGGCTAAAGAAATGAGTAATCTGTTTTGCATCCATGCATTGATTATGCAATTAAACACAAGAGGACCCATGTGTTTTCAGATTAGACACACACCGGGCTGTGAAGGCATGGAGGGAGGGGGAATAGAAAAAGATTAGGCACCCATCTCATAGATTATGAAAGGCAATAGTAACCTAGCTATGCAAACTCAAACATTTCCATTTAACTGACTTTATATAACACTAAAATGCAATCTAGTGATCATGAAGACTCATTCTGCTTGATATTAATGTCATTGCTGTGATATTTTCTTGCATCAATCAAAGCCCATTGAAGCGGCAAGATTTAACAGACCTTTTAATACTGAGCATTACCGCAATAATCATATTACTTTCATCCCTGCCTCATGTGATTCATATAGAGGATGATCCCTAAAGCCATATAGCATAGTATATTGACTTGACTGAAAATTGTGTTCCTCTGTCCAGCTAAACATATTTGCTGGCTTCCACAGCATATTGTTGGCCTCATTAAAAAAAGAAATTCCTTGGTTAGAAAAACGTGCATAGCTTTGATGTTCAAATCTGTATGTTTTATATATCCCATCAAAATGTTGTTTTATCAAAAGAATACACCCAAAGCCTAAGGACACCACGAGCCCCCCTGATCTTGAATATAGTTTTCAAAGGGAAATTACCTATTGTAGCCATGTAGTATCCATGGACTTTGCAACTATTTAAAAATTGCACCTGCCCCTTGTAGAGGGTAGCAATATAGGTATCAATCCAACATATACTAAAGTGAGGTGTTTGGTGCAAATAGTCCTTGTTGCTTTCCCTGCTGCTGTGTGCACATGCTTAGGTGGATGGTGTGGTACTTGTAGAAAAGAATGCCAACAGTGTCTGGAAAGTTCATGACTTGTCAGTCAAGATAATGTTTGGTTGATGGTGCTTAACCCTTCATAGCTATAGAATCAGTGACACTCACGGAAATCAGTAATGCCGCTGGTGGGGAACTCAAAACCCACTATCTAATGAGATGGAAGAACAACAGGATCAAGGATGAGGGAGAAAGAAAACAATGAGAGTAAGAGATTAGGAAACAATAGGAGAGCAGAGGGATACAATAATGAGAAAAAAGAAAGGAAATAAGAGTGATAAGAAACAGAATATAAAAGAGTAGAGAGTGCAAGGCCATGGGACTTCCACCCCAAACTCAACCCCTGACTCCTAATTCCCCCCCCCCCCCCAAAAAAAAAAAGACACACACACACACACATGCATATTTATCCAACATCCATTCTGCCTACACACACATATATAATATCAGTTTCATATGTCCCCACTCACTTTCCATCCATTTAAAATCTACTGATCCACGTGTATTTCAACCATTAACACCCCCTCCTATAAATACTCATTCATTCACACACAAATATATGTTATCTACATAGACACACACACATGTAATACCCCATGATACAGGGATTACTAAAAGGTGGGGGGGGGGGGGGGGGGGGGGGGGGAGGAGGTCTTGCCCAGGAGAGGGGTTGGTAGGAAAGTTGGAGAAATAAAGTTAATCCCTGTAAAAATGACAGTAGAGGTGGAGTTTGGAAAGCAATAAAAGAGTCTGGAAGAGAAGTATGCAAGGTGTTTTGTTGTCTGTACCCCCGCCAGGACCCTTGGGTGTATTGGAGGATCCTGGAGTAAAGGATATAAAGACAGGCAGAATTGAGTAGTTGCTGCCCCATTTAGTTGCAACTGGAAAAGAGTCAAAACTTCAGGTGGACAAAGGAAGTTCAGCCTGGAAGCAGGGTTCCTGAACAGGGAAGCCTGATCAAGGCCAGGGTGCACTGCTGGAAGTAAGGACAGCCAAGAGAGTCTGTGCCTGAAAGAGTTGGATTGGTGCCGAGAGAAGCAAAGACAGCCTTGGATTTATTTCTGGCACTACAGGATGGGTAAAGGAAAGAAGTCTGTGTAAATATGTAAAGCTGGGAAGACCTGCCAGAGCAAAGAGTTGTGACTAAGAATATCACTAATAATATTGGGATGAACATTGTAATTATTTATTTATTTTTATTTATATGTGACATTTATATACTACTACTACTACTACTTAACATTTCTAAAGCGCTACTAGGGTTACGCAGCGCTGTACAATTTAACATGGAAGGACAGTCCCTGCTCGAAGAGCTTACAATCTAAAAAGACAAATGTACAGTTAATCAGATAGGTCAGACAGATTGGGGCAACCTATATGTTTGAAAGGTTATATCCCACATTATCCCAAACAAGTTTGAGTTCAATGTGTCTTACAATAAAAGTATAGGATACATAACAAAGAATAATGCATAAGAAAGTAATTTGTTGTAAGAATCCAATTTTACAATACAGTATCATAAACATACTGGGATAGCTATGGATGTTTAACATTTAGAAAATCTATTATGAATGAGAAATTGAACATGAAGCAAAGAGAAAGCTAGTAGTAAAGAGAGTAATAACCAATTCAAGTAATACTTAGTTTGAGATATGGTTGTTCTTTGTGAGGGTTTGTTTGAATAGGAACAATTTGAGGATTTTGCAGAATCTAGTATATTCCTGTATACTTCTTATTTTGGGTGGTAAGGAGTTCCACCATTTAGTTCCTAGGTAAGTGAAGTCTGCTGAGTAGACAGTTTTGTAGATCACTTTTTTGCAGTTTGGGAGGTGTAGTCTGAGGTAATTTCTTGCCTCTTATTTAGTGTTTTTTTGAAGTAAATTTATTAATGGTACCATCAGTCTGGAGCTGTGCCATTTAGGATTTGAAAGATAAAGATACATAATTTGAAGGTGACTCTCACTTTGATGGGAATCCAGTGTAATTTGATTAGTAAAGGGGAGGCACTTTCAAAATGAGAGATTGTGTATATGAACCTGGTTGCAGTGTTTTGAGCTGTTTGGATTTTTTTTCAACAGGTACTCATTACAGCCAGCATATATGGCATTACAATAATCGAATTGGGATAATGTTAATGATTGTACCAATAGTCTGAATGTTTCTGATGCGAAATAGGGCTTGATCCTTTTTAGTTTCCAAAGAGACCTGAAAGATTTTATGATTACTGAGGAAACTTGAGTATCAAATGTTAAATGTTTGTAATGATATCTAGAATTTTCAGATTATTTTCAATGGGGAATGAAGTGTTGTCAATTGTGAAACTGTTGTAGTCATTTTGGTCAAATACCTTGGTAATGACCATAAATTTCATTTTTCATTATTTAGCTTTAGTTTGGATTATGAAGCCCAGGTTTCCATTCAATTTAAGCCATGTTTTTTGCCTTTATAAAGATGTCTTGAATGTTCTTTTTGAAGGTTATGTATATGGTAGCATCGTCAGCATATATGAATGTTTTTTTTATTTATTTATTTATTTATTTATTTTTTTTTTTTTCAATTTCAACTTACATTTCCAAGAACAATCTTGTATAAGAAGTGTTATAACTTCACAAGTATCAAAGAAATATTTATATACTATAATCAACAAAATTAAATAGTAACACTTAAGTCCTCATTATATAGATTCCAAGATTGAAGTGGAGAAAACAGGAAAAAAAAAAAGAACTAAGCAATCGTAGCATATAGCAATTCTAGTGCAAAACAATTTTCATTTAACTCCCATAATGTTTTTTGAAGCCACGAAAGCGGACAATTGACTCGGATCCATAAACACATATTTAAGGGAGTTATAATTCACAATACATTTACATGGAAATTTTAAGTAAAAGGTTCCTCCCAATTGTAAAACAGCAGGTTTTAACAAGAGGAATTGTTTCCTCTTTCTTTGAGTATCCCTTGCAACATCAGGGAACAATAATACTTTATGTCCCAAAAATAACTTCTCTATGCCGAAAGAAAAGTCTAAAAATCCACTGCTTATCCGGTAACAGAGCTACGGCTGCAACCAATGTTGCTGTCGTTATTTGCTCTGTCATTGATGTTTCAAGAAAGTCTGTTAAATTCAAAGATGGTTGTTGTGTCTGCATAACTTTCTCTTTTTGTGGAATATAATACGACTGAGTAAATGGTGGATAATTAGATTCCAGTATTTCCAGTATCTCTTTCATATATCGTTTTAACATATCTAGTGGACTAATCATGTTCATAATTGGAAAGTTTACAAATCTGAGATTGTGTCTACGCATATAATTATCATATATCTCCCCCTTATTCCTAAGGTTCGATATATCTTTAAGAATTGTAGCCTGAATATTTTCAACCTTAGACACTTCTTTTTCTATTTTTTCACAGTGTTTTTCAAGAGTCTTTATATCTAAGGAGTTTTTTTCCACTTTCTTATCAATGTCAACTGATTTCTGTACCATAAAGTTTGTTTGCTTAAGAAAAGCTTGGGACATCTGAGCCATTAAGTCCCACAATGAGTTCAAGGTAACCTCTGCTGGTTTTACTAACATTCCAGGAGGTAATGCAAACAATGTTTCCAGAGTCTGACCTGATTCCGTGGCGTCTCCAGTCTCAGAAGAGCTCAAGTTGTTACTTTCTGAGGGTAAAATCCGACCCTCCGACTCCCTCACCAGTTGTTCTGAAAGAGCTTCACTCAGGGAGGTTTCCCCTTCACACTCCGGTACGGGGCCTCCCGATTCCTGGGAGGGGGAGCTTGTCCACTGAGGCTGCGAGGGTGGAGTTCTTTCATTGGGGCTCAGAGTGACTTCAAGACCTGGAGACGCCGTAATGCCCTCCTTATCCACAGCACCTCCTAAGGTATCGCTCCCAACTTGTATGTTTTGACCCACAGGCCGCGCGAATCTGTCCATCGGACCTGTAGAAGGAGAGGTAGGCATCAGGGAAGCTCGGACCGATGTTTTCCCTCTCCGTTTCGGCATAATTATTTCAGGAAATCAAACGCGGTCTGCAACGTTGCTATATGCGTTCCGCCATCTTGGAATCTCATATGAATGTTTTTAATCCTGCTGTTTCTAGTCTATTACCTAGTGGTGACATCATTAAATTAAACAGAATGGGTGATAGTGGAAAGCCCTGAGGGACACCACAGTCTGGTGACCAAGGAGAGAATAAGGATAAGGTTCCTTTCATTTTCACTTTGATTTCAGGAATCTTTGAAACCATTTGTGGACTGTGCTACATATGCCAAAGTTGTCCAGTATGTTTAGTAGGATATTATGATCTAGTACATCGAATGCGCTAGACACATTGAACTGCATTAATAAGATGTTAGAACCTATGCTAATTTCTTTTCCGAGATTTGATACTAGGGTAGTAAGGACAGTCTCAGTGCTGTAGCATGGTCTGAAACGTGATTGTGATTTGTGTAGTAGGCAGAAATGTGAAAGGTAGTCCATAGTTTGTGCTGCTACTGAGGCTACTGGTCTGTAATTTGTTACATCAGTTATGGTGATTGAATTGTTTTTTGTTATTGGTGTTAGGATAATAGAACCTTTATTATCAGAGAAAGTGTTGTGGAATAGTAGGAGGAGATATGCTGCTGAAGTAGACTAATGAATATAATTGGAGTTTACTTCATAAGGTAACTAGGATAACGATCTAGTATGCATTGAGGGGCATAATTGAACGAAAACGTCTATCTCCATGGGCGTTTATCTCCGAGAACGGGTCCGTGAAGGGGCGGACCGAACCGTATTTTCAAAAAAAATAGACGTCCATGTTTTATTCAACAATTTGTGAGCTGGGAGTTTTTGTTTTTCAGTGATAATGGAAAATGAAAGCGCCCAGCTCAAAAACGAATAAATCCAAGGCATTTGTTCGTGGGAGGGGCCAGGATTCGTAGTGCACTGGTCCCCCTCACATGCCAGGACACCAACCGGGCACCCTAGGGGGCACTTTTACAAAAAAAAAAAAAAGGTAAAAGAGCTCCCAGGTGCATAGCACCCTTCCCTTGTGTGTTGAGCCCCCCAAATCCCCCTCAAAACCCACTGCCCACAAGTCTACACCATTACTATAGCCCTAAGGGGTGAAGGGGGGCACCTACATGTGGGTACAGTGGGTTTGGGGGGTTGGACGACTAAGCATTAAGCAGCACAATTGTAACAGGTAGGGGGGATGGGCCTGGGTCCACCTGCCTGAAATCCACTGCACCCCCTAACAACTGCTCCAGGGACCTGCATACTGCTGCCAGGGAGGTGGGTATGACATTTGAGGGTGAAAATAAAAAGTTGTGAAACATCATTTTTTGTGGTGGGAGGGGGTTAGTGACCACTGGGGGAGTCAGGGGAGGTCATCCCCGATTCCCTCTGGGGGTAATCTGGTCATTTAGGGCACTTTTTGGGGCCTTATTCGTGAAAAAACAGGGTCCAGGAAAAGTGCCCTAAATTCTAGCTACAAATGCATACTTTTTTTTCCATTATCGGCGAAAGGCGCCCATCTATCCTCGGCCGATAACCACGCCCCAGTTCCACCTTCGCCACGCCCCGACATGCCCCCGTCAACTTTGTACGCTTCCGCGATGGAGTGCAGTTGAAAACGTCCAAAATCGGCTTTCCATTATACTGATTTATTCGTTTTTGTGAGATAAACGTCTATCTCCCGATTTGGGTCAAAATCTAGGCGTTTTTCTCTTTCAATTATAAGGTGGATTGTGAGGTTGAGTATTTTAGGAGGTAATGTTTTACTGTGTCATGGGTTGGTAATTGGAAGGAAGACCAGATTCTGTTGGTGGCTATTCCTGTATGTGTGTCTGACTGTTTTTTAATTTGAGTACTCCTTCTCTAATTTTAACTATTTTTTTGTTTGAAAAAAGTAGCCAGTTGCTCTGCTGTTGGTGGGGCCTCTGTGGTTGTAGTTATTTCTTTTGTGGATAATAGACTTTTAACCGAATTGAAAAGTTTACTGGTATTAAGGAAATTAACCACTGATTATTTTGTTATAGTATAGAGTTTTTGCAATTTTGATCTCATTTTTATATGTTTTAATTGCGATTTTCCAAGTTCATTTGTTTTCGTTTAATTTGTCTTTAGCCCATTTTCTTTTCAAAAGAAGGATAGATTGATTAAACCAAGGTGAAATTTTCTGGGTTGGTTTGGATGTAGATTTGAGGGGAGCTATGTTATTTAAAACATTTTCACATAGGTTATCCCATTTAATCATGAGGTTGTTATTGTCTTCCGGAGGAAGACCAGGATTATTCAAGACGTTAGACCAGAAGGTTGTGGTATTTTTTTTCCTCTAGTTTTGTGAGGAGTCGTAGTACTTTTATTTTTCATTGATTTTGTATTTTCCCTTCAATAGAGGGAGAACTCAAGTTTACTGTGATCTGACCAGGGAATTGGTTACTTAGATGAAAGTTGTTGTTGTTTGCAAATTTATAGGCCTTTATTGTGAGAGGTATGGTTGAATGGTTGTATGAGTTGCCAGTAGTTTAAAAAGTCAAGTAAATTTTTTGTATTACTGTTCCCTATTAGTAGGATATTATCAAATTAAGTGCGTATGTTCGATACAAATTCAGTGAAGATATTTTCTGTTGATTTCCACCTCCTTGATGGGCGGTAAAAAAGGATGATGCAGATAGGATCGGAGTGTCATTGTTGATTTTGCAAGCAATTGTTTCGAGACTAGGGGAGTTAATATGAGATATTAGTTCTACTTTGAAAAAGGACACACTACAAGCAAGCCATAGCAGTGAAAGGGGTTGAAGTTCTCAAAGACTGCATGTTGTTACAGAGAAAGCCAGCGAGGTGTATGAAGCTGATATAGAAACATATGTTTCCCTTTTGAAGAAACTCTGACTCAAAATGGAGCAGGGAATGCATGGAGCTCCAGAGTAGAGCCAGGATGAGGTCCTAAATTGGGGCACAGTTCATACTGTATTGATACATGGCTTGAAATATCTGGGTGCTGAGCTTTCTACCAAGCTCTCATAGTAGTTATATAGGAAGGGTTTTTGCCCCTACATGTCCTTCTTTTTAGACATGAACATTTCTTCCCATTCAAAAAACCCTGTTGGATGTCCTACTTTTGGGTCCTCCTTAGTCCTGCCCAAAACATACCTATAACATGCCCCTTTGCTGTTTGAACTATGCAGTGTGAAACGTCCAAATTCTGACTTTTTAAAGTTAGTATTTGGATGTTTTTTTTTTTAGCAAGTGGATGTTCTTTTAGGCATTTTAAGTTGTCCATCTTCTTTGAAAATGAACACCATAAAATAACATTTTTCTACCTGCCCCAAAAGGCAGTCGCGTAAGTGATTAATGAAAAATGGATCAATCAGGAAGTAATTGATTATAATCACTGTTGGACGGTTGTCCTAACGATTTGAATAAATACCTTCTGAAGGTCCTAAAAAATATTCTTTAGTGATGAATTTAAAATCATAGTAGTTGGGCGTATTAGTGATCACTTAATATTCAGTGTCCCCTACATATATCATCCAAAGGGTTGAAACAAGCCACTAGCGGACACACGCATACCTCAGAGCAGGTGAACTGACAATATCTGGATTTTTTAAAAGTATGCATGATCCTCTTTTGTAAAATAGGAAATACACACACGCCTCTCAAGCCTGCCCAAACCATGCCCCCTTGAAAAGTGCAAGTGCTGTGGACATACATGGGTAAATAGTGGCTTCTCTAAAATCACTACTTAGACACGTGGGGTCACTTATATGTGCAAACCGTTGGAAGTCTTCCAAAATGACTTCCCTAGCCTCTAACTTATCTTTTTGTTTATGGACTTTGTAGTTTACAATTAAGTGTAATTTCTGATATCTATGAACTATCCTATCATTAAAAACCAATAAAATGAATCTTTTATTAGAATGAGAACATCTTGAACAAACAAGTGAAAAACTGCTGTTATATGACCTTTTAAATATTAATTGAATTGAATATCAAAGTATAGAAAATCTTCAAACTTATTTATTCTTTCTTTTGTGTGCTTCTCTTTTTCTTTTTTTGCCTGTTTGCAATAAAAAGTCATGGATAATGGCTTCAATTCATCTGACAACAGGACTTAGAACATTTTTTGAACTCTTATTTAAAAAAAGAAAGCATTATAATAACGTTGTCAAATATACAACATACCTCTCATTCTATACCATGGTGCCTAAGTTTATGAGCTGATTGCTCGCATATGGCCAGATTCTATATAAGGCACCTAAAAACTCCACTCAGTAAACATTTTCACCTAAAATTCTATAAGAGGCATCTAGATTTAGGTGTGGTATATAGAATACGCTTAGTCGATATCCCAGTACCTAAAACCACACGTCTCTTTTTACACCAATGAAAACGTGGCATAAATCCCTGTGCATCAATTTAAGCGCACTGGGTCATATTCTTTAGCTATACATGTTAATTTGGGAATGCCCAAGGAATGCCTATTTCCCTGCCTTTAGCCACTCCCCTTTTGAACCGTGTGCATTAGAATTTAGATGCAGAATATGTTTAGGGAGTTATGTGCGTAAATTCTAATGTTTATTTTTGCCTAAGTGCTGTTATCAATACCAATTAGCTGATTAGCTTGTTAAGCCAATCAAGTTACATGCATTGTTATAGAATACGTCTGGATTTCAGCGCGGATCTCTAGGTGTGCTACATAGAATCCAGCAGATACTAGCACTCGCATATAACTGTTAGCTGAGCACTTGTATAAATGGCATGTACAACTTGTTTAGCATGTAAATGTAAGGTGGAAGTTCACAGGCGAGGACCATGCATAGGGCCTGAGCAGGTCCAACATTTCCAAGTGTAACTGTCAGAATATTATAAATGACATGCTAAATTGCTGCATTTAGGGGCCATTTTACTACGATGCAGTAGGGATAACGCACAGGTAGCGTGCGCTAAATCAATACTACTGTCACAGTAGCGTGGGCACCCTGCAGTAGTTTCAAAGTTAGTGCATGCTGTTTCCCATGATAGAAAATAATTTTCTATTTTCTACCGCTGGGGACATCCCAGCGGTAATTGGCAATGTGGCCACATTACATAGTAGATGACGGCAGATAAAGACCATTCTGCCTAACAAATTAAACTCATACATGCTACTTTTTATGTATACCTGACCTTGATTTGTCCTTGCCATTTTCAGGGCACAGACCATTGAAGTCTGCCCAGCACTATATTTGCTTCCCAATTACAGGTGTTGCCACCCAATCTCTGCTAAGTTGCTGTGGACCCTTTCCCTCTGAACAGGATTCCTTTGTGTTTATCCCACACATTTTTGAATTCCGTTACTGTTTTTATCTCTACCACCTCCTGCAGGAGAGCATTCCAAGCATCCACCACTCTCTCCATGAAAAAATACTTCCTGACATGACTCATGAGTCTGCACCCCTTCAACCTCAATTCATGTCCTCTAGTTCTACCGCCTTCCCGTCTCCAGAAAAGGTTTGTTTGTGGATTAATACCTTTCAAATATTTGAACATCTGTCTCATATCACCCCTGTTTCTCCTTTCCTCCAGGGTATAAATGTTCAGGTCAGCAAGTCTCTCCTCATACGTCTTGTAACGCAATCGCATACCTTTTTTGTAGCTTTTCTTTGCACCACTTCATGCCTTTTTACATCCTTAGCAAGATACAGCCTCCAAAACTGAACACAATACTCCAGATGAGGCCTCACCAATGACTTGTAGAGGGGCATCAACACTTCCTTTCTTCTGCTGGTTACACCTCTCTCTATACAGTCTAGCATCCTTCTAGATACGGCCACTGCCTTGTCACACTGTTTTGTCACCTTCAAATCCTCAGATACTATCACCCCAAGATCCCTGTCCCTGTCTGTGCATATCAGACTCTCACCACCTAACACATACATCTCCCTTGAATTTCTACTCCCTAAGTGCTTCACTTTGCACTTCTTTGCATTGCATTTTAATTGTCAAACATTAGACCATTCTTCTAGGTTCTGCAGATCCTTTTCCATGTTTTCCACTCCCTCTGGGGTATCCACTCTGTTACAAATCTTGGTATCATCTGCAAAAAGGCAATCTTTACCTTCTAAGCCTTTGGCAATGTCACTCACAAATATATTGAACAGCCCCAAAGCCGATCCCTGAGGCACTCCACTACTCACCTTTCCCTCCTCAGGAGTAGCATATGAACCCTCACTGCCAAGAAAATAGGTGGCATTAAGGACTCATGCAGTAAATTGTCATGCACTACTTTTAATATTAGCACACGACCATTTACCGTCCCATTAAAAAAAGGCCTTTTTACCCACCAAAGAAAAAAATGGTCACAGCACTTGCTAATTTCACTTGTCCAAAATAGTGCAGACCACTTTTTACAGTGGCTTAGTAAAAGGGCCCCTTCGGCATCCCCACTTATGTCTGCTATTGACATGGCATTAAGTAGGAGCACCTAAATGTAGACACATTGATGCCGATTTATGATGTAAAATTAGCACTCAGTATGTAGCATCTAGGTTCCTAAATTGTGGCACCCAGTTATAGAATTGCCCTCCATGTGTGCAGGGTTTATACCACAGGTTTAACCCGTTAGTGCCCAATGTTCCCATATTTGTTCTCACATATGGGATCATTGGGCACTAATGGGTTAACACACCATGAAATGAACAAGCCACATGCATGGGTACAAAATGGTGGAACTCACTGCTAAAACCAATTAAACATCAATATAATTATCCATTATTCTGCAAATCTTTGAAATCATATCTCTTTAATAAATTCTTCTCAACAGAAAACCAATCCTGATTAATTTCAGCAAATTGTCAACGTGGAACTAATGTATCTAATTCGATCAACTTTTGATTACTTCAATTGTATTGTACTTATAATTACCATCCTTGCATCCAATTGTATTATGTTCATAATTATAGTATATTTTACTGTACTACTATTGTTGTCTTCCCCCTTTTCAATTGTTATCATTGATTTATCTCTTGCTGTTTAGTACACCTTTTTTATCTATATCCTTGATATAATTTTTCAACTTACAATTAACTAACTACTCCAGTACTACTCTGTTCCTTTCCATAGCTATTTTGATTATTTGATGTAAGCTACATTGAACTCAATACTCCTTGGGCTTATATGGGTTATAATTGTCATATGGAGTGGAGGAGTGGCCTAGCGGTTAGAGCACCGGTCTTGCAATCCTGAGGTGGCCAGTTCAAATCCCACTGCTGCTCCTTGTGATCTTGGGCAAGTCACTTAACCCTCCATTGCCTCAGGTACAATATTAGATTGTGAGCCCTCCTGGGACAGAGAAATATCCAGAGTACCTGAATGTAACTCACCTTGAGCTACTACTGAAAAAGGTGTGAGCAAAATCTAAATAAATAAATAAATCTGACCAACAAGGCAGTCAGAGCTACACTTGTCACTCTGTACAGGTTACAATCCTTCATGATTAAGCTCTGGTATCACAAATAGGTCAGTTGACAATTCGGCACCTGCCAACCACATAAAGGGGCTCTTTTACTAAAGCATAGTACCCACAAAGTGGCACGTTGCCCATAGGTATAAAATAGGATGTGCAGCATTTAGCACAGGTTAAGCTTCAGTAAAAGGGCCCCATAGGCAATTATATGTGATGCAGTCATGGACAACTACACCACAACAGCATGCCAATAGTCTAAAGAGTGATTATATTGTTATGGCTGCAGCATAGTCTCATTCATTTTGCTTAGGAGTAAAGTCAGGAAAAACATTTTCACAGAGAGTGTGATAGATGCCTGTATACACTCCCAGTAGAGGCGGTGGAGACAAAAACAGTGAAATAATTAAAAAAATGTTTGGGACAGACACAGAAGATGCCTAAAAAGCAAGAGAATGGAATCCAAACAAAACTTTAATGACCTCTTATTTGTTGATGTGTTATGATGGACAGGAGTGATGTGTAGATGGAAACTCCAGTAGTTGTGCAATAAAGCCAGACTTCTACAGTGTGTGTCACTGTAGAAGTGCCGTTAGTTGCTAATTGGATGTCAATGAGTCACTCGATAGAGGATTTAAAATGTGTTATTCTGGCTCAGGTCATCCTGCCTAGGTGGGTTGATGTTAGCACTGTTTTATTATCAATAGAACAGCACTTCATTCTTTCTTGGAGTACGGTGGCCCCGGGGGGTCTCAACATGGAGGCGGAGTGGTGACAATGCTTTACTTTAATTAATTCAGGTGCGGGGCGTTGTTGGCCTCAGATGTATAACATCGGAAGTAGATTGTGTGGGCATGAAGCCTCAGTATCGGGTTCTGGGAATCTGTCAGGACAGAAGTTTCACTGATAAGCAGTCGCAGATAGTATTGAATATGTATGATAGAATTACGCATGAGTGTGTAGTTTAAGATGAGATCATTGCATTGGTATCAGCACACTTTCTTTGTTTTTTATAGTATGTGTGATGTAGTTCCTCCTGATGAAGTGCCACAAAATGCAGTCATGCATTGAGGAGCTGGGGAATGCTTGTGGATACATTTAATCCTAGATGGCTTGAGTGAAGTTCTCCTGCAATGATTGAGCATTGATAGAAGTGGAGAAAGCAAGATCACATGATTGAGGATCAAATGGTCTGTTTACAACTCATTTGTTCAACACAGGATTTTGTGAAATTGTTATAGAAAAGAGAAACTTGAGGATCATAGACCATATGAATCAACTGTGTGGTTAAAGACTGCCTTTGAGGACAATGGGCATTTGATTTAGAGTTGCAACAGGCGCTGATTTGGAGGGCAGCGCACTGGGAAGATTCTCCTTTTTCATGTGGATTGTGTGAGCAGTGATGAACGTTGCCTTGCTATAGAGTGCTGTATGTGTGTTGGCTTATTGTTTTTGTATATATCTACGCAATAAATTGGATTTTGTTGCATATTGTTGTTCTGGAGCACATTGGGAAAGAGTGTTTAAATAAGAGTGCTCTGGTTTACACTAATATACTCCCTTCTATTTAAACAAACAGTTAAAATTTAATGCCAAGAAGTGTAGAGTGATGCACTTGGGGTGCAGAAACCCTAAAGAGAGACACCGAATAGGAGGGCAGAGATTAGTAAGCTCAACTCAGGAGAGAACCTTGGGGTGTTGGTGTCTGAGAATCTGAAGGTGAAGAAACAATGCGACAAGGCAACGGTCATGGCCAGAAGGATGCTAGGCTGCATAGAGAGGGGCATAACCAGCAGAAGAAAGGAGGTTTTGATGCCCCTCTACAAATTGTTGGTGAGAGCCCACTTGGAGTATTGTGTTCAGTTTTGGAGGCCATATCTTGCTAAAGATGTAAAAAGACCGGAAGCGGTGCAAAGAAAAGCTACAAAAATGGTATGGGATTTGCGTTACAAACCATACAAGGAGAGACTTGCTGACTTGAACATGTATATCTTGGAAGAAAGGAGAAACATAGGTGACATGATACAGATGTTCAAATATTTGAAAGGTATTAATCCACAAACAATCCTTTTCTGGAGACGGGAAGGCGGTAGAACTAGAGGACATGAATTGAGGTTGAAGGGGGGCAGACTCAGGAGTAATGTCAGGAAGTATTTTTTCACGGAGAAGGTGGTGGATATGTGGAATGCCCTCCCGTGGGAGGTGGTGAAGATGAAAATGGTAATGGAATTCAAATGTGTGTGGGATAAACACAAAGGAATCTTGTTTTGAAAGAATGGATCCACGGAATCTTAGCGGAGATTGAGTAGTGACGCCGGTAATTGGGAAACAAAACTGGTGCTGGGCAGACTTCTACAGTCTACGCCCTGAATATGACTGAATAGATAGGGATGGACTGGAGTGTAAATTTTAAGGGGCTTCAACGTTAGCTTCAGAACTTAGTACAAGAACAATACTGGGCAGACTTCTACGGTCTGTGCCCTGAGAAAGGCAAAGGACCTGCATACTTTTGTGATAGACCTGAGTATGACATTTGAGGCTGGCATAGAGGCTGGCACAAAATATTTTTAAAGATTTTTTTTGAGGGTGGGAGGGGGTTAGTGATCACTGGGGGAGTAAGGGGAGGTTTTACCTAATTCTCTCCGGTGGTCATCTGGTCAGTTTGGGCACCTTTTTCTGCCTTGGTTGTAAGAAAAACACGACCAGGTAAAGTCATCCAAGTGCTCGTCAGGGACGCCCTTTTTTTTCCATTATGGGTCGAGGATGTCCATGTGTTAGGCACGCCCAAGTCCCGCCTTTGCTACGCCTGCAACACGCCCCCATGAACTTTGGTCATCCCTGCAACGGAAAGCAGGTGGGGACGCCCTAAATCGGCTTTCGATTATACCGATTTGGGCGACCCTAAGGGAAGGATGCCCATTTTCCGATTTTTGTCGAAAGATGGGCGTCCTTCTCTTTCAAAAATGAGCCTGATAGTGTGTCTTTCACATAAATCCACACATTAGGTGAAATGGGGGACTGCTGACATTATTGATGAAATAATTCAGATAGAAAACTAGCTATCATCCATTTACTTACTGTAGATGTGGGGGAGTTATCCAGAATGATGTACTTTTTCAGGTTTGGCATCCTGTTCTTTGATCTTCATACTCAAAATCTGTAAATGCATTGCACAATAAAGAACAGAAAATCTCTGCATTTACAGTTGCTGTGATCTCAATAACATTTAAATTTGTGTGATTTTCTTTGTTCTTGAGATAATCAGTATAACAGGGCATTGTTCCCTGCAGTCAAACTGGAATACTAATTAATGTAAATGTTCTTAGAATTCCAATACTGCACAACAGCCAATCATTTTTTTTTACTATTCAGCAGGGTTTGTGAGAAACAAAACAATAAATTTATTGTGAGTAGAAAATGTTATAATTTCAATTGTTAGGGCTTTAAAAATGGTGTCTATGATGTATTTTTTGAGGGAGTAAAAAAGTCAAATTGTGGCATTCTGTCACAGAAGTATCACCTAATTTTTCAAGGATACTGCAGGATTTGAGAACACTGAAATGTCTAGATTCATTCAAAATGTCAGCATCCAGGTGAACTGGACTACAGGGGATGAAAAGAATAAGGGGCCCTTTTACAAAGCCACAGGAGGGCTAACGTGTGAGTAGCACATGTCAAATTGGCACATTGCTGGGGTCATGCATGTGCCCGGTGGTAATTCCAAGTTTGGTGCATGCTGAATCCCGTAGTAGAAAATATTTTTCTATTTTCTACCATGGGGAGGGGGGGGGGGGGCATTTTTCTATTTTGTATCATGGGGGGCATTCTTGGCAGTAATTGGCAGCGCAGTTATGTTGGTGCATGCTGACCGTATGGGTAGCATGTGAGCCCTTACTGCTAGGCCAATGGCTGGTGGTAAGGGCTCAGGCCGTAATAGGCGCATGCTAGATTTAATTTTTGCGCATGTCCATTTCCCGGCCCTTTAAAAAAATGGCCTTTTTCCCCCAACTTTGGAGCCTATTGTATAGAGAAAAATAGGCTTCTACATTCCGTTATAGAATACTAATGTAGCAGTGCAAATGCAGACATATAATTTATACATCACCACTTACACTGTCCATAGAGCAAGACTAATAATCCTGACTCAATTATAGTGTCCTATAATGTATGCACATAACTGTGATCCCTCCTCACACTCTGACCAGCCTCCACCAATATGTATATCCACCTTCAAATTATGTGCCATTGCATATAGGCACCAATTTATAGTATAGTGCTCAGCTATAATATTGACATATATATGTCTATTAGCACACATACTAAATTAGGGGCACTTTTACAAAGGGTTGGGAAGCCCAATGCAGGGTTAGCGCACACTAACCCAGAATTACTGCCGGCCCAATGTGGATGCTAGTGGTAGTTCTGCCTCAAGTGTGTGCCATTTCTGGGGTGCCGAAAATGTTTTTTTATAGTGTGGCGCTAACTCGGCGATAATCGGGCATTGCCGCGAGCTGACCAGTTACCACTGGGTTATTGCAGGAGCCCTTTCCATCACCTCAATAGGTGGCAGTAAATTCTCTCCCTGTATGGCCATGTAGTAAGAATAATCTTACTGCATGGTAATTTTTTTTAGGGGTGTTGCAAAATGCCTAATCACCCACCTGGGGTTACCCTGTGGCCACTTAGAGGGTCTATCCCCAGCACAGCTCAGATCCACCTGCATCTGCTGCTTGTATTCTACATTAGCACCCTCCTCCTACCAACTGGGTCACAACGGACTCTGGGAGAGTCTCCCGTCTCCAATTATCCCATTTCAAGTTTCAAAGAAAAACTAGTTACATCGCTATAGGCACTTCCTATTATCTGTGTGCCAAATAAAAGAAAGAGAAGTCTGTCTTCCATAACAGTTTTAAACATAAACATGCACCATCTGCTGGCCAAACAGGAGAAATACACTTCAGACATTTTTAAGACAGGAAAATATCCAATACATTTTACAGGCTTAAAACACAAGGGGCTTTTTACCCGCTGCAGTAAAAGGGCCCTGGTGTGCAGGAAAATGGCCTTCCATAGCACCCTTTTTCCCACAGCTTAATAAGGAGTGGAGGAGTGGCTAGAGCACCAGTCTTGCAATCCAGAGGTGGCCAGTTCAAATCCCACTGCTGCTCCTTGTGATCTTGGGCAAGTCACCTAACCCTCCATTGCCTCAGGTACAAACTTAGATTGTGATCTCTCCTGGGACAGAGAAATATCCAACATACCTGAATGTGACTCACCTTGAGCTACTACTGAAATAGATGTGAGCAAAATCTAAATAAATAAAAGGACCCCATATATCATTGTATTCTGATCATTTAGGTATATTCTTGGCTCTTAAATATTGCTGCCTTTTTTAACAAGAGGTAGCACAGAAAATGCAACTTTGATAGAATTATATGGGCTTAAACACCAGTATAATAAATGATTACATTTGCAGATAAATGATTACATTTGCAGGCAGGGAAAGATATACTTGTGGAGTGGAAGAGGTATTACTCAGACAGCAATAAGAATGACTGGCTTCTAGCTAACTATTTAAATCACACAAAATAGTTCAAGTGGCTGTCCAGGTATTAAAACTAGAGAGATATCATTTATCTCCCTTTATGATTAAAATACTGAAGCAGTTTTGGTAATATTTGGCAGTTATAAATCTCAGAATTATCTAGTTCACATCAGGAATTAGATCACTTTGGAATCAATCTCGTGAAGTGTGTCAAAAGTTTGGCACCAAAATTCAGCACGGCATCTTCCTCCATTGTGAGACTTGGTCCTTTTAACACAACTCTCTCTTTTCTGTGTTTTAAACAGTTCACAAATCACAACAGAACAGTGTCTCCTATCCCATAGCTTTTTTTCATTTTCTCAGGAGTCTCTCATGAGAGATTTTATCAAAAGCTTTCTAAAAATCTAAATGCACATCAATCTGCTCACCTTTATCCACATGTTTTATTCAAGCCTTCAGAAAAAATATAGCAGATTGGTGAAGCAAGACTTTCCTTGGTTGAATTCATATTGATTTTAGATTTAGATTTATTTCTATTTATAATCTGCCTTTATCCGAGGTGGAGTACAACATAAACATATACAATGATAAAATCAGCCACATAACACTTCAAAACTATGTAAAAAAAAGTCTGCAGGCCAAGTGTAACTGATTCATCAAGATCCCATGTCTAACTGTGAAAGTAAGTGCTGTTGCAATAAACGTTTGTAAACAGACACTTTTTTTTTTTTTGCCTTCTGAGTGTTAACAGTAACTTATTCTATTCAATTACACCAGCAATGGAATAAATTTTCTTCCTTGTATGCTCCAGTTGGGGAAACATGGTCATATTTGGATAAGCCACATAAAAGGTGCAGTGTAGATTTTTGTACCATTTGCAAAGACTGAATATGCAAAGATGTTAGTTTTAAATATCCCACATTACAATAATCAAGGCCACTTAATACCAAACTTTGCAAAACGTTTTGGAAATCCACTTGGAAGATTAACAGATGTAGTTTACCCAATAATCACAACTTAAAATAAGAACTTCTAATGACTTAGAAGGCTGTCAGCATCTAATACTACCCCCAGATTTTTCCTATGCCTTTATGCTCAGAGATATTTAAACATCTCTATCATATCAACCCTCTCCCACCTTTCTTCCAAAGTATACAAACACCACTGACCGTTTTAGAAGCCAGCTTTTGGACTGACTCCATCCTGTTTATATCTTTCTGAAGATGAAGTCTTCAGAACTGTACACAGTACTGTAAATGAGGTCTCACCAGAGACTTATATAGAGGCATTACCACCTCCCCTTTCCTGCTGGCCATTCCTCTCCCTATACACCCAAGAATCTTTCTTGCCTTTAAAAACTATGGTGATCATAGTTTACTGTACATCTGGACTTAGCTTTGGCAGCATCTCTTTGGACGTGGTTTCTATGGTCCCTATATGTTGAGGGAACACATATGCATTGCATAGTGTGCCTGCATTACTGATACCATACTGATGCTTGTGCCAATTCATTCTAAGAAGGGGGAGGGGTCAGCTAGCCTTGCAGTCACAGTGGACAGTACATTGACATTTTCAGCTCAATGTGCTATGGCTGCAATAAAAGCAAATACAATGCAACAGATTATTCAAAAAGGGATGGAAAATAAAACTGAGAATGTTATTATGCCCTTACATGGTTCTCTGGTGCGACTGCATCTGGAGTATTGTATGCATTTCTTGTCACCCTATCTCAAAAAGTGCATTGCAGAACTCCAAAAGGTTCTGAGAAAAGTAACAAAAATGGTAAAGAACATTTCTCCTATGAAGAAAACTAAACAGGAAAGAGTAAATACTACTACTACTTAACATTTCTATAGTGCTACTAGACGTAAATAGCACTGTACACTTGAACAGGAAGAGACAGTCCCTGCTCGACAGAGCTTACAATCTAATTAGGACAGACAAACAGGACAAACAAGAGATAAGGGAATATTAAGGTGAGGATGATAAAATAAGGGTTCTGAACACGTGAATAAGGGTTAGGAGTTAAAAGCAGCATCAAAAAGGTGGGCTTTTAGCTTAGATTTGAAGACAGCCAGAGATGGAGCTTGACGTACCGGCTCAGGAAGTCTGTTCCAGGCATATGGTGCAGCAAGATAAAAGGAACAGAGTCTGAAGTTAGCAGTGGAGGAGAAGGATGCAGATAAGAGAGATTTACCCAGTGAACGGAGTTCCCGGGGAGGAATGTAGGGAGAGATGAGAGTGGAGAGGTACTAAGGAGCTGCAGAGTGAATGCACTTATAGGTCAATAAGAGGAGTTTGAACTGTATGCGGAAATGGATAGGAAGCCAGTGAAGTGACTTGAGGAGAGGGCTAATATGAGCATAACGACACTGGCGGAATATTAGTCGTGCAGCAGAATTTTGAACAGATTGAAGAGGAGAGAGATGGCTAAGTGGGAGACCTGTGAGAAGCAAGCTGCAATAGTCTAAGCGAGAGGTGATAAGAGTGTGGATGAGGGTTCTGGTAGTGTGCTCAGAAAGGAAAGGGCAAATTTTGGTGATATTGTAGAGAATGAATCAACAGGTTTTAGCAGTCTAGGCGTTCAATAAAACTACAAAGTAGTAAATTTAAAATGAATCTGAGAAAATATTTCTTCACTCAACGTGTAATTAAACTCTGGAATTCATTGCCATAGAATGTGGTAAAAGCAGTTAGCTTAGCGGGGTTTAAAAAAGGGTTGGATAGCTTCCTAAAAGAAAAGTCCATAAGCCATTATTAAAATGGACTTGGGAAAATCCACTGTTTATTTCTAGGATAAGTAACATAAAATGTATTGTATAGTTTTGGGATCTTGCCAGGTACTTGTGACCTGGATTGGTCACTGTTGGAAACAGGATACTGGACTTGATGGACCTTCGGTCTGTCCCAGTTTGGCAACACTTATGTACTTATGCACTTAAGACTGCATGATCCGAAGCAACATGGTTTCACTAGAGGCAGGTCTTATCAGACAATCTAATTAATTTCTTTGACTGGGTGTCCAGAGAGTTGAATCTAGGGAGAATGCTAGATGTGTATTTAGATTTTAGCAAAGCTTTTGACATGGTTCCACATAGACAACTAATAAATAAACTGAGTGCCCTTGGAATGGGCCCTAAAGTGACTGACTGGGTTTGGAGCTGGTTGCGTGGAAGTCGAGAAATGAAGTGGTAAGCGAAGGTCTCTCTGTGGATGATACCAAAATCTGCAATAAGGTACACTTCCCTGATGGTGTGGATAAAATAAGGAGGGACTTAGCAAAGCCAGAAGAATGGTCCAGAATTTGGCAGCTAATATTTAATGCAAACAAAATGCAGGGTCATACATTTGAGCTGCAAACATTTGAGGGAACAGTACTGTTTAGGGGATAAAGACCTTTTGTGCACAAAAGAGGAGTGGGACTTGGGTGTGATCATATGTGATGACCTTAAGTTGACCAAACAGAAAAGGTGATGGCAAAAGATTGGGTGCATAGGAAAAGGAATGGCCAGTAGGAAAAAGGAGGTGATGATGCCCCTGATTAAGACACCTCATTTAGAATATTGTGCACATTTCTGAAGACCGAACCTTCAAAAAAAAAACCAGGATGGAGTTGGTCAAGAGGGTGGCTAATAAAATGGTCAGTGTTCTTTGTCATAAAGAGCTCAGTATATATACTTTGAAAAAAAGGCAGGAGAGGGGAGACACAAGGGAGATATTTGAATAAATATATGGTATAAATGCACAGGAGGTGTCTCAACTGAAAGGAAGTTCTGGAATGAGGGGGCATAGGATGAAGGTGAAAGGGGACAGACTCAGAAGTTACCTGAGAAAATACTTCTTTATAGAAAGAAAGGTGAATTCATGATATGGCCTCCCTGTGGAGGTAGTGGAGATGAAATCTATCTGAATTGAACAAAGCTTGGGACAAGTACATAGAATCTCTATGGGAGTAAAAGGGAGAGCAGATAGTATGGTTGGGCAGACTGGATAGGCTATATGGTCTTTATCTACCTTCATTTTTATTTGTTTCTATGTTCATATAATGAAACAAATTTTTGAAAAAAAGTGCATAGAAAATTATTAGCCAGGTCAAGCCACTGCTCATCCCTGGAAATGAGCTACTATTTAGGTTCTGGTAGGTACTAGTGATTCAGACTGGCCACTATCACAGACAGAATTCTGGGCTCAGTGGACCTTGGTGTCACTCTGTAAGTCTTTTCTTATGTTTGTTTGTTCTTATGCTCTTTCAGAGAGCCTGAAATCTAGTGATTTCTATTTCATTTCTGTCTGCAAATATTTCTTTTGTGAGTTTATGAAACTGCATCCAAGAAACTTACTTGAATGAAGAGACAACAAAGGAAATTATACAATTCATACTTCAGCTGACAAAGAAAAAAAGAACACAAGAATCTTTAGCTCACAAAAATATGGTGCCAAGTACAGAAAGTACATAAAAGTAATTAAATAACTAATAAGAGGGACTCAGAAAAAAAAAGATAATAACTGGCTATGTGTTAAACTCTGGTGAATCAGCACAATCAGCAAAGTCCATGATCCGTTTAGGGTCAAAAAATGAAAATATTTACCGCTAAGCATAATATTACAACAATAAAGCAAATTTAAATTAAAGCCTTTATTCTGTATTAGGTAAGAGTTGATCTTTCTTCTACATCTATAAGTATAGGGAGGGATTGTACTACTAACATAAGTTTTATGTGGAGATCTACAACAATTTGGATTTGTCTGTTTTTTACAATAGGAGATTCAGAGGTCAGTATTTAAAATAATTTAACTGGGCAGGACAGACTCCTGCTGAATTGCATCACACTAGTTCGCTCCTCCGCTAATTTTCAGCAGATAATACTGCTGAATATCAAAGCTAATGGTGGCAGCATTACCCCGTTTGTGCTGGGGTGGTCTGTGGGTGGAGTTGGGGAGGACTCAGATGTTATCTGGGCACTGCCAATATTCAGTGCCTGTGCCCCAATAACTATCCAGGTGAGCAGGACTGCACAAATAGTAGTCTTAACTTGTCTGGATAACTATGGCTGATATTCAGTGCCTGGTACCCACATATCTGGGTAACATCTGGAAGCCGAGCAAGACCAGGGGATCGATAATCAAAGTAATTTAAAGGACCATTGACCACCTATGCCAAACCCAGCTAGCTGGGAGCAGAGTTAGAGCAGAGCAGAAATATAGCTTGTTAGCAGTGATTTTCAGTCTGCTACCTGGCTAAGGGGGTATTTTACTATGGTGTGCTAGCGTTTTTATTTTGCGCTAAGAATCAGCCAATGCTAAATGCTAAGATGCCCATAGGGATATAATGATAAAATAAGCAAAGATTAAAACATTTGTGACAAATAATATATTAAGTTTAATTTCAACAACTTGTAGAAAAATAAAATTATGCTAAGAATATTTTACCTTTTTTCTTGCTTCATTGCTTAACAATAAAGTTTTTGTCAGGCTGATTTTTTTTCTTTCCATTCAGACGTTGAGGCGCTTTTGCTAAACCGCATAAGCGTCTACGCATGCCCAACATGCACCAAAATGGAGTTACCGCAGGGCTACCGCGTGGCCCTTGCGGTAATTTCATTTTTGGCGTGAGTGCGCTACATTTGCCAGAAAAATATTTTTTATTTTCTGGCCCATCAGCTACATGTCCCAAGTGGCATTTGGCACGTGTAGGTCATTATTGCCAGGTTATCACATAAGACTTTACTGCTAGGTCAATGGCTGGCAGTAAGGTCTCAGACCCAAAATGGATGCGCAGCAATTTTGATTTTGCTGCACTTGCATTTTCGGCAAAAATTTTAAAAAAGGTATTTTTTACAGGTGCACTGAAAAAGATTCTGTGTGCACCCAAAACATGCAGCTACACTACTGAGGGCCTTTTTTCAGGACACATTTGTAAAAGGGCCCCATAGATTATAATATGCAGTGTTTCACACATATTGGGAATCAGTGCTTAGGGAAAGAAATAGAACATTGCATCTCACTTCATATGAGTTATTATCGTGAACTACACCATTCTAGCACATCTTCTCTAAACAGTCTCTACCCTTCTTATAACTTTTGGAGAAATGGTACCTCGATATGGATACACTATTCCAGATGAGGCTGCATTGTTATCCAGTAGAGGTAAAGTGACCTCCAATTTTCTTCTTATAATGTCTTTCCCTTTGTACCCCAATATTCTTTAGGATCTCAACATTAATTTTGTCATAATGGTTTGGGCTCCATATTGGTACATGTCATTACCCCAACTTCCATCACATAATTTCTCTTGGATTTATATATCCCATAGCAGGCACTTTTGACAAAAGTATGCCTCATCTCACAGATTCTTGCAAGCACTTACCTCAGCTTACCCTGCTTTTAATAAGCCTTTTTCCACTATTCTTTTGCTTTGCCAGTCCTAAGGAGGTAGTAATGATCCACAGCAGGATGGTTCCAGTGAGATATTCTGAACCAGCAACTATGTGTGCTTACATAACCTTTTTAGTATGGAATCTCTGACTCTTCTACCTTCAAAATTCCAATATCTGGACCCTTATACTTCTTTTATTTTTTAGGAGTGTGGTCGTCTTGAACACCAGGAGTATCATGGCTTCCTTTTACCCCTTCACAAGAAAGACCTATTCATTAACCGTGGGTGGTTTAACTGACTGACTGAACAACATCCATGTCCCTTGTAGCTATTAATCTTGGTGACTTTACTGTGTACGACTGAGCTGTTCTCTGACTCCAAGGAGAAATGTCTTCTTATGACTCATATATCTCTGGTAGGTCCTCAAACTGCACATCATTACCTTCTATAATGCATATAGAATCTTCTTATTTGGTTTTTAGGAAGAAGCTGAAACCTTCTTTATTTGATGATTTATGTCATGTTTATTGTTTTTTCAAACCCTACTATTTCATTTGTATTTTAACTGATCTTTTTGTTTGTTTCCTTATTGATTTGTTCTAAGCCGCATTGAGCCTGCCATGAGTGGGAAAGCGCGGGGTACAAATGCAACTAAAATTTAAAAAAAAATAAACCATGGTGAACCCATTTGGGAAGACAGCGGTATATAAACAACAAATTGATATTAAAATTGATCTCAGAATGTGTACTGTGGATGACTGAATGGCAAACATTTTTTTGTTTGGTTTGCTTTTGGTTCAATTAACTGTTCCATTAACTGCTCATGTCATCTTTAGACCTTTCCAGTGCCTTTGGGCCGAAATTACTGGGAAATGGATAAAACAGCACCAGTATTGTCAGAAAGATCCCCAAATCAATGTGGATAAAAGATTTGGGCACTGGTGTTATACGAGTGGGAGATATATCCCCAAATAGTTGCTCATTGAGGTTCAGTGGGCAGGTTAGCTTTAGAAATGGCACCAATTCTCTTGTGAGGTTATTAAGGGCTCTATTTGCTAAGCCGTGCTAAGGATACACTAGCATTTTTAGCGTGTGCTAATGATTAGCACATGCTAAATGCTAAGTTGACCATAGGAACATGTGGAGGGGCATAATCGAACACAAACGCCCATCTCCATGGGCGTCCACGTCCGAGAACGGATACGTGAAGGGGCGAGACAGACCGTATTTTTGAAAAAAATGGCCTCCCATCTTTTTTTTCGATAATACGGTTTGTGCCCAGCAAATGCATCGGAGTTGTGCGGATTTGAACTGGGCGGTTTCGTTTTTCAGCGATAATGGAAACCGAAGGCGCCCAGCTCAAAAATGAACAAATCCAAGGCATTTGGTCATGGGAGAGGCCAGGATTCATAGTGCACTGGTCCCTCTCACATGCCAGGACACCAACCGGGTACCCTAGGGGGCACTTGTAACAATTTTTTAAAAAAGTCAAATACCTCCCAAGTCCATAGCTCCCTTCCTTTGGGTGCTGAGCCCCTCAAATCCCCCCCAAAACCCACTGCCCACAACTCTACACCATTAACATAGCCCTTATGGCTGAACGGGGGCACCTATATGTGGGTACAGTGGGTTTTGGGGGGCGGTTTGGAGGGCCCATTTACCACCACAAGTGTAATAGGCAGGGGGGGATGGGCCTTGGTCCACCTGCCTGAAGTCCACTGCACCCACTAACAACTGTTCCAGGGACTTGCATACTGCTGTGATGGAGCTGGGTATGGCATTTGAGGCTGGCATACAGACTGGAAAACAAAGTTGTTAAAGTTGGGTTTTTTTGGTGGGAGGGGGTTAGTGCCACTGGGGGAGTCAGGGGTGGTCATCCCCGATTTCCTCCGGTGGTCATCTGGTCATTTAGGGCACTTTTTGGGACTTGTTCGTGAAAAAAAAGGTTAAAAAAGTGACCTAAATTCTCGCTAAAAACGGCCATTTGTTTTTTTATTATCAGCCGAAGGCGCCCATCTCTGCTCGGCCGATAAACATGCCACAGTCCTGCCTTCACCACACCCCTGTCAACTTTGTTCATTCCCGCGATGGAGTGCAGTTGAAGATGCCCAAAATCGGCTTTCGATTATACCAATTTGGGCGCCTTTGCGAGATGGGCGCCTATCTACCGATTTGGGTCGAAATCTGGGCGCCCATCACTTTCGGAAATAAGGCTGATAGGTGACTCTAGTGTTTAGCACACACTAATTTTAGCATGCACTAAAAACACTTGTGCAGCATGGTAAACAGGGCCCTAAGTGAACAAAATCATATTACATTAGCACTCGTATTCCACAACTCTCCTAGGAGTTCAGCACAGATCACAGTAAAGAAAAACAGGCAAACTCTGCGAGCAAACATTGCTATCAAATATAAAACTATCCCCTTAAACAATATATCATAGAATAAAAAATGATCAGTGTGCTACAATTTTATTTAAAAGAAATATAATTTTTTTAAAAATTTTCAAAACATAACATAATTATAGATTCTTCTAATGTTTAATGGGTTTGAATTCTAAATGGCAGGTACCTGATATAAAAGACTGGCCAAAAAATGATCTTAGACATTAACCTATTAGGAGTAGGATAATGAAGTTGAAAATTATCTAGAAGATCCCTCACTTTAGTGGCAGTTTGAACCCAGTTGGATAAATAAGCTGGAGCTAGCCCATGGAGGATCTTGAAAACCACAGTGGCAACCAGAGGAAGTCCAACAACAAAGCTTTGACTCTATCAGAAAATGTTCACACCTAATAGGAAATGTTTTCCATAAGGATAGTAGATAATTGGGGATAACAGGTACAGCAACTATTTCCTTTCTGTACCATGAAAGAATGAAGACCCCTAAGCATCAAACAAATGGTAAAGCAGCACCAGAGTAGTTTTTTTTCAGAAAAATGCCAATTTACCTGAGGTGGTCTCTATGAAAGACTAATTTGCATAACCTAGGAATTTAAGGACTATTTTCTCCTTGTGTACCTTTGCCAGAAGTAGTACCAATTTTACAGAGTAACAAAATGTTTGCTGTTCTCCAAGAAGAAACAGTATTCACTGGTGGGAGAGGTCATTTGAGAGGTGGAAAAGAATTTATCCTGAGTGAACTAGGTGCTGGAAACAACTAGGTGCTGGAAACAATTACTGTTGCTAATAAGCAAGATGTCTTTGGTCTGTCTGCAGTCCTTTTATTAAAGACAAAGCCCTATTCTCTGCATGGAAGGGTTGACTGGCTGCTCTGAAACTGTTCCTAAAGTGTTGAAAAATGGTATATGATTAAAATATTACTACTACTACTTATCATTTCTATAGCGCTACTAGACGTACGCAGCGCTGTACACTTGAACATGAAGAGACAGTCCCTGCTCAACAGAGCTTACAATCTAATTAGTAATCTGGTTGTTAGACATTTCAAATTATGTGATTCTGTGCTTTAATATTGACCTTGTCATGTTTGATTTTACTACTACTACTACTTAACATTTCTAAAGCGCTACTAGGGTTACGCAGCGCTGTACAATTTAACAAATAAGAACAGTCCCTGCTCATAGGAGCTTACAATCTAAAAGACAAAATGTGCAGTCAATCAAGTAGGGGCAGCAATTTAGATTTCCTAAATGGAGGTGGCATGGTTAGGTGCCGAAGGCGACATTGAAGAGGTGGGCTTTGAGCAAGGATTTAGATGGGCAGGGAGCGGGCTTGACGTATGGGCTCAGGAAGTTTATTCCAAGCATAGGGTGAGGCGAGGCAGAAAGGGCGGAGCCTGGAGTTGGCGGTGGCAGAGAAGGGTACTGAGAGGAGGGACTTGTCCTGTGAGCGGAGGTTTCGGGTAGGAGTGTAAGGGGAGATGAAGGTAGAGAGGTAATGAGGGGCTGCAGATCGAGTGCATTTGTAGGTTAGTAGGAGAAGCTTGAATTGTATGCGGTACCTGATCGGAAGCCAGTGAAATGACTTGAGGAGAGGGGTGATATGAACATATTGGTCTAGGCAGAAGATAAGACGCACAGCAGAGTTCTGGATGGATTGAAGGGGGGATAGATGGTTAAGTGGGAGGCCAGTGAGGAGTAGATTGCAGTAGTCAAGGCGGGAGGTGATGAGAGAGTGGATGAGAGTTCGGGTGGTGTGCTCAGAGAGGAAAGGGCAGATTTTGCTGATGTTATAGAGAAAGAAGCGATGAGTCTTGGCTGTCTGCTGGATATGCGCAGAAAAGGAGAGGGAGGAGTCGAAGATGACTCCGAGGTTGCGGGCAGATGAGACGGGGAGGATGAGGGTGTTATCAACTGAAATAGAGAGTGGAGGGAGAGGAGAAGTGGGTTTGGGTGGAAAGATAATAAGCTCGGTCTTGGCCATGTTCAGTTTCAGGTGGCGGTTGGACATCCAGGCAGCGATGTCAGATAAGCAGGCCGGTACTTTTGCCTGGGTTTCAGCAGTGATGTCTGGTGTGGAGAGATAAAGCTGGGTGTCATCAGCATAAAGAGATGAGATCAGAAAGCCCAGGGAAGAGGTGCAGAGGTTGCATCAGGGGTTGACTGAATTGACCAGGGGATCTCAAACCTTTACAGACAATTGTACATGTATATCTCCCAAACTAATGATATTATCAAAAGGTAGGCTCAAAATTAATATAAACAGAAGACACAATTAAAAAAGTTATACTAATGAAAGGGTGTAAGTATTCCTCCTGCAGATCCAAGATATAAAGTCCAGATTTCTGGTGCTATATACAAGTGGTCATTTCTAAAATTTTCCGTGCCTTAACATGTGACTTTAAAAGCAGGGTAAAACAACCTAGTCCTTCTACCATTTAAATTCTTTCAAATTTCCAGTTCTCTTCATAGTTGCTCTTGCAATTTAAAGCACTCTCTGCTGGCCCCCTTGAACTTAATGGACTAATTATTAAACAATTTTAGAACCAGCTGCATAAATGGATGCAGCTGGTATATGTGTAAATAAGGGAAAGTACATGTATACTTTGCCTTCTGAAACTGCAGCTTACACGTGTCTCTAGCAGCAGCTGGCAGATGTGCCTATTTATGCTGCTCTGGAGCTGGCATAAACATGTATATCTGCAGGGGCTTACGTACATACTTTGCATTTTGCAAAATATTTGTATGAACCCTAACTTCCACCCAACCCCATGCATACATTTAGAAGTACGAAGAGGATCACTAGAATTACTGAGTCTGCATACTTTTCTAGGTTTATCAAGCAAATTATTGTAGAAATTATGCTTTCCAAGTGTAAATCCTTTCTAAAATTACCTCCTGTGATTCACAAATAACTATAATAGGCATGTGGTATCCCCTACCAGAGCTGATTAACCTAATCCTGATTTACTGGGTGAGAATCTGTGGGCCAGATCCCCCCTGATATTACAAGTCTCACAGTATATAGTAATTATTTTTAACTTTAATGATCCTTCCAAAATATACTGTTGTGTCCTGAAATTCAGGATGCAGGGAATTGGACTGAGCCAGAGCATGTCTGGAAAAGGAAATCTCCTTAGGAAAAAGACTGCTGTGCCAAGTAATATGTTATTTCCATTGTACATGCTTTATAGAGCCCTTATTCTTCTGCCCATCCAATTCCATTTTGCACTGGCATCATGCTTCTCCCCATGACCTCTAGGTAAAAGACGTAACTCATGAGTCCTGGGAGCTAATTGCTTCCACAGGGCATCTGTGACTGTAGCACATCTCAACTTAAGTAAATTATTGTAAATGCATTTTGAAGTAATTACATTTTGCAGAGAGATCTCTAGATTCAAATCCTTAACTAAGCCATTCGCCTTAGCTTGACTGATAATGTATATCGTGAGCCTTTACACCCCAATTGATTAGCCAGAAATAGTCAGAAATAATTTTGAATTATATCTATCTATCTATCTATCTATCTATCTATCTATATATATATATATATATATATATATATATATATATATGTACATAGTACTATGTAAAGGAATCAATTCATCTGAATTATTTTTGGCACGAAGGATGCATGTGGCAAACTATGCTAATTTCCAGAAAATACAAATTGTCATAAAAATGATTCACTTGTAAATAGATTTTGTTGAGCAACTTGCAATAATACCAAGTTACATAGGTCATGTGGCCTCCATGGGCACCCTCAACTTCAAGTCAAATACATCTGTTATATGATTTAGGGAAATCTCTGAGACAAATACATAAATGACATGTTTTTAGGGTTGTGTGGCATTTACATGTATAATAAGTGGACTTACATTAGTAAAATTGTCATACACTTAGAAAGGCTGGCAATGCTCACTGTTGACAAAAATACAGCAAAGGAAAGTCATCCCTGCTGTATATTTGCCATTTTTTATCCTGTGGGGAATCAGTTCTTCTATTCCCTATTGTCACTGCTCATTTTTGGACACCTGCAGAGGAGGCATGTTTGGGACATTGCTTCTAATCATATCTCTACTACATATTTTAGAAATGTCTTGCATGTAGAAGGCACCAAATTTAAATGGCAGCAATGACACCTGCTACAAATCACACACAAATGCCCAGATGAGGCTTTTTATGTTAAATGACAGTGCTTGCAGAAGTATTTGTTGGAGGAGATCTGCATATAGTTCATGTACCCTGAATGTTACTCTTTAGTATCTTTTTTCCTATCCCCCCACTTTAACTTTTTCACACTTTAAAGTCCATCCTACCCTTCCCTCTCATCTTTCTCTGGTCTACCCCCCCCCCCCCCCCCCCCCACACACACACACACATACACACACCAGTTCCTATTATTCATTTGGCTGGATGCCAGTCTATTACTATGTGAGTGAGTGCCTATCTTTCTGTGTGGTTGGTTGGTTCTAAGTAGTGGTGCTGAGGTTTGGGTATACTGGTGATAGGGTTTGGATGTGATAAGGTGGGCTTTGGATATACTGGTGGTGGGTTCATGGTTCACCAAGAGCCCACAGAGGTAGGTCAGGAAGAGGCAATCTTGTCAAAGGATGTATAAGCCCAGGACCCATGTCATGGACCAATCCAAAACAATTGTGCAAACAGAGGTTTTCCATTGAGATGGAAAACAATTCTTATCTCTGTCATCAAGTAGAGTTGGACATGCAGCAGATAGGCCTTGACAGTGCACCTGAAAGTCTCCACAGTCTTTGCCTTTTTGGTCACAGGCAAACTGGTGCCCATAGCCAGCATTAGCCATTTGGCTACCTCTTTATCAATGCCTGAATGTCTTTTTCAGTCTTGTCTCTGACTAAATCATCTTTCTTCAGGATGTGTTGCAAAAAACCATGACTGCATTCTAGGAGTGGGACAATTCTGTGAGGCGGTTAGCTTAGCAGAGTTTAAAAAGGGGTTAGATGGTTTCCTAAAGGGCAAGTGCATAAACCACTATTAAATGGACCTGGGAAAAATCCACAATACCAGGAATAACATGTATAGAATGTTTGTACGTTTGGGAAGCTCGCCAGGTGCCCTTGTCCTGGATTGGCCGCTGTCGTGGACAGGATGCTGGGCTCGATGGACCTTTGGTCTTTTCCCAGTGTGGCATTACTTATGTACTTATGAGTTGGGGCTGAGTTATATCACCTTTGGAGACAATTGATTTCATACACGTAGCTAACAGATTGCCTTGCGGGAGATAAGCTACCAGTACAGAAAGGTCTCTCACTCCTTCAAAGGTTTCATCACTGAGGTCTTCCTAAGCTTCCCAGGCTCCTGTCACGAGATATACATTCTATCCCAGTCAGAAATAAATGATACATTTGAGAGTGGCAATATCACTGGGGGGGAAATGGCTTTTGTTTAAGCAAAAAAAATAAATAAAACAATGGGGGTGGGAAATGGACCACGGGTACCAGAGACTGGAAAGGCTCAATCTTAGTTCAAATTGTTTATTGGTAAAAAGACTCGACACAACCTTGTGTTTCGGTCATTAGGTCTGCATCAGGAGTCTGTATGAATCGAAGAACAATTGATCATAAGAATACCTCATCACTATTCTTTTCTCTACAACATATGATCAAGCAACAGAGGCGTCTCAGCATGCAGAACAGTGTCTTACCTTTTTTTTATTTATCTTCTCCAACATAGTTGTTAGAGGTTATACCCAAATAACTTGGCTGATGTCCCCCATTGCAGCCCCCCCCCCCCCAGAGTGAGGCTGAGCAATGGGACAAATGGTACAATAGAACATTTGACCTGCTCAAAAAGAAAATTTCAGGTGTCTGGACAGAGTGTGTGTGTGTAGCGGGGGGGGGGGGGGCAGGAGAGAACTCCATTATAGCCCCAAGTGGCAGACAGTGGTATACTGAAGGGATTGGGGGGGGGGCATAGCACTATTAGGGGAGAGAGGAAACATATTGTGCTGTTGGAGGGATGGGAAGAACAGAGATGTTGCACTGTTGTGGGAAGAGAGGAGCAAAGCTGCTGGACTTGAGGAGGAGGGACAAGTGTAAATGGGTGATACTGGACTGTTGATGATAGGAGAGGGATGATGTTTGAGAATGGGGGGGGGGGGGGGGGGTGAAGAAGAAGGGAAAAGCAGATGCTCGGTAACCATGGAGAAGAATCTGGACTGTGGGGGTAGATAGGAGACAAAGAGAAGGGAGATGCTGGGCACAGTGGAACCATGTGGGAGAAGCTATTGGAAGTTGATAGGAAGATAACATGAGAAGAAGAAAAAAATAAACCTGGGGAAGTAGTAAAAGAGGACAGTCAGCAACAAGGCGGAGATAAGGGAAAGAAGAGAGTAACTAGAGAGAATGGCAGGCAGGGGAAGGAGCTGAGAGAAGTGAGTGCTGGCAAAAGAATGAGTTCATAGAGTGGAAGTGAGAGAAGGAGAGAGTGGATAAAAAACAGAAAGAATATATATTGGGGAAGGAATGTGAATGTGAGAAAATGAATGGGAGGGCAAGGGAGAGGGGAAGAGTGGGAAGTTGGGCTAAGAAAGAGAAGAGAGACGAAATATGAAAGGTCAAAAGAGGATTGGAGGATGAGAAGGAAGGTGAAATTTGAGTGGATAGAACTTTGAGCTTAAAAAAAAGATCAATATTGAAGACAAGTATAAGGAATGAATGGACTAATACAGGAAGGGAGAGAAGACATGGTAAATGACCAGAAGACCCTGGAAAGAATCAAAAGAAAGCAGAAGTGAGACTGGGAACAAACAGGATTAGAAGCATAAAATGCCTAGACAGCAAAGTTTAAACAATTTTTTATTTTGAATTTGTTAATTGGAATATGTCAGCTTTGAGAAATGTGCATCTCTGATGTCTTTGTGTTTCACTCAATATGAGAGGAAATGCATTTCTCTATTTCTCCAGTGCTGCACTGCATACACAGTCTGGCTTATTAAGATTTCCAGTTTCCTTTTTGTCAGCACATTTCTACTTTTTTATTTGGTGGGGGTCTATCTGTTTTTTGTGTATGTGGCTGAGGTGAGTGATCTGCTAGCATGTAATTTCTGTGTATAGTCTGCTTTTTCTGCATTCACAGTAGTAGGTCTACTGATAGTCTAGATCCTGATGTATTTAAAAAATCATGAGAAATTCAGCTGTTTAAAGCTGTCTGAATTTTCACTGCTATTCAGTGGCGTAGCAAGGGTGGGGCGGTATGGGCTGTCCGCCCTGGGTACATGCTGCTGGAGGGGTGCAGAGAGGGGTGCTATCAGCTCCGCTGGTTCCCTGCTCCCTCTGCCCTGGAATAGGTTACTTCCTGTTCCAGGGCAGAGGGAGCCAGCGAAGGTGACATCCGCGCAGCTGCTCCCAGCAGCTAGGAATGCACCGGGGGGGGGGGGGGGGTGTCATTGCACCGGAGGGGGGGTGTCATGCTGCACCCTGAGGGGGGGTGTCGCTGCACCCGGGGGGTGCGCAGCGGCGATCCGCCCCGGGTGGCAGCCGACCTACGAACGCCACTGATGCTATTCCCTAATTCATTCATATGCCAGTGTTTCTACTGCTGGCTCCTTTTATATGAGCCAGTCAACAGTAAGAAGCTCTCTGCTTTTTCAGCATCAGTATCCCTGAGGCCTATCCTAACTGTGGCCTCTTGCTGGACCCTATTTCCTGTACCTGTCAGGGAAGGCACCAGTAGTATCTAGAAAGGAGTACAATTGTATAGAACAGTTGAGGGGTTTCTGGAAGCTGTTAGAAGCATAGTAGTGCCTTATGATCAGGGGGAAGGGTCAAGAGCTGCCAAGGGGGATGATCCACTCAGCCAGAGATTTAGGTTCAGCGTTGCCTCTGCTCCACCCCACCCTGCCCGTTGTTCCATCCACACCTCTGCCTATTTTTCCACCCCAAGCACAGCTGATTCACGGCCAGTGGCTACAGGAGTGGTCTCTCCATCCAGCAGCAACAGGAAATGCCTTCATAAAACGTCATCTCCTGCTGCTGTGGGAAGCGGGATCAGTGGTAGCAGGAGATGATGCATTATGAAAGTACTTCCTGCTGTTCCTGGACAAGATGCCAGTCAGTGGGAGATCTCAAGTTCTTGGCAGGAAATGGCCCGTGAAAGCCAGAGTCTCCCACTAAAAATGGGAGATTTAGCAGGTCTGCTAACTCCAGACTCCATTCCTTTTACCTTGCTGCACCATAAGCCTGGAACAGACTTCCTGAGCCGGTACGTCAAGCTCCATCTCTGGCCATCTTCAAATCTAAGCTAAAAGCCCACCTTTTTGATGCTGCTTTTAACTCCTAACCCTTATTCACTTGTTCAGAACCCTTATTTTATCATCCTCACTTTAATATTCACATATCTCTTGTTTGTCCTGTTTGTCTGTCCTAATTAGATTGTAAGCTCTGTCGAGCAGGGACTGTCTCTTCATGTTCAAATGTACAGTGCTGCGTACGTCTAGTAGCGCTTTAGAAATGATAAGTAGTAGTAGTAGTCTGAAGGTCTTCATGGCAGCATAGTCCCCCCCCCCCCCCCAATTTTATAAGCCCACTCCATGACACCCTAACATGTTTTAGGTCCCATCTCCCAAGACTGCAGTTTAGGATCTGAGAGAATATCCATGCCAACTACATTATATGGCACTTGCCCAGGAAACAAGAGGATAAAGGACCTAAGGCATGAAACAGAACCTAAAAAGTTGCAGCCTTGTGTAGTGCAGGGTTATGAGGAGCATCCACACCCTAAATTCCATAGAGAAAGGAGAAAGAGAGTCCTCAGGATCCCAGCTTTAACAACCAGGCACCCTGCCCTTAACATCTAAAGAGCAGGTTCCATCTAGGGCTGAAGAAGGAAAATATAAATAACATCCCAAATCAAAATCCTGTGTATCATCAGGAGTAAAGGTGAACTGGTGCCTGAGAGTCTGCCTCTGATGTAGCCTGCTGATATATACAGTAAAACATACAAAAAAAGAGAAAATTAATGGCTAAGCTCTACCTTGATGTGGTTGTAAGCAGTAAGCAGGGGCGTATCTGCTTGGGGCCACAGGGGCCTGGACCCCCCTACCGCCGTCAACCCTCCCCCGCCTACCGCCGTCACCTACCCCCACCGAGGTCCGCTTCCTGCTTCCGGTGCCTTTAAAAATATTACTTCAGCTGGCGGGGGACCCCAACCCCCGCCAGCCCAGCCGAGGTCTTGTTTTAAGTTCTTCTTCCTCGTGCTGTTGAAAGCTGCATCCCTTCCAGTTTCGGACGGAGTCTGACGTCTCAGCACGTTGATGTCCTGCATGTACAACGTGCTGCGACGTCAGACTCCATCCAAAACTGGAAGGGATGCAGCTTTCAACAGCACGAGGAAGAAGAACTTAAAACAAGACCTCGGCTGGACTGGCAGGGGTTGGGGTCCCCCTCCAGCTGAAGTAATATTTTTAAAGGCACCGACAGCAGGAAGTGGACCTCGGCGGGGGTAGGTGATGGCGGTAGGCGGGGGAGGGTTGACGGTGGTTGGAGGGGGAGTGTTGAATGCGGTGGGGGGGAGGATTGACGGCGGTAGGGGGGTGGCAGCCGGGGGGGCTATAATGTGCCCCCTCACTCTAGCCCCTGTCCTCCTACTGCCGAACCTCAGATACGCCCCTGACAGTAAGTGTGTCATTTTTGTTTCTGCTAACTTGATGCTGATAAAAATCTGATGCTGATACATACCCGGTGAGTAGGTCTGGAGTGGACAGTAGAGGATAAATACCTGCAATTTATTTACTGCTGTGGAAGAGTGAGGAGTATAAATAGTTGGTCATATGTTTACACTGTATACTTATGATTGTTCATTAATTTGAAGAACAGTAAAGTTGTTGGTTAAGATAAAAGAGACTTGGTATGCCCCCCCCCCCCCATCTCAGCCAGCTGTTCTAGACAGACACTACGTATCTGCCTAGGGGTATCTAAAAAGGGGGGTTATACAATATTTGCAGTTCTGCTTTTTATAGGTAACACTATTGTGGTATAGCAGATTTGAGAGGTCTTTTTATAGGGTTTTGTACTACTTTATAATGTCCCTGGCAGTTGGCACTGGAGGTAGGTTCTGTAGCTGATATTAAGGTGATACCAAAATTTAGTATTAAACTTTAAATGAATATTTAATGAAAATAAGGTCCAATTAAGTGTGGATTTTTTTTCAGAATCATTCATGAAGGGGGTTAGGGGTGATGATTAATTTTTTTAATATTCAAAATGTTGAATGGAGGCTCTATAAGCCTGGCTCTAATTCTAGTGTAAAGAGTTAAAAAAATAATAAATCTTACCGGGGTAGGTGGGATGCTGCTGGGATGGGTTGGGCTGGGATGTTTTGGGGCTGGTTCAGGCTCTGCTAGAATCCATTTTGGGTCTGAGTTGGTTACAGGGCTGTAGCGGAGCCAAAACGTGGCACATAAGCACCACCATACTGGGAAAAGATCAAGGGTCCATCAAGCCCAGCATCCTGTCTCTGACAGTGGCCCATCCAGGCTTCAAGAACCCGACAACCCCCCCCCCCCCAAAAAAAAAAAATATGTGTGACTAGGCGCCAGCCGAAGTCCTTTTCTCTGGCGCGGCCGCATTGCTGATCTGCAAGGCTTCTGTTTCTGTGAGTCTAACGTCCTGCACGTCTCTCTTTCCTGCTCAAAATGGCTGTGCGACAAGTAAAGTACTTGCTGCATGGTAATTTTGGGGGGATCCCTTACCACCACTCTTTGAGCTGGTGGTAAGGGCTCCTGCGCTAACCTGGCGGCAACCGGGCAGCATGTGGCACTGCCCAATTACTGCTGGGTACACTCTGGCACTACAAAAATAATTATATTTTGTAGCACCAGATATGATGGTGTGCTAGGGGTAGGAAGTACCGCTGGGCTGCTGCGGTAGCCCAGCGGTACTTCCTGTTTAGTGAGCGGTAAGCCTGTGTTGGGTTTACTGCCACTTAGTAAAAGGGCCCTTACATTAGTAATGTCTCATTGACTCACAAGGAGGTTAGATTGAAACAGCATAAGCATAAGCCTATCTAGCCCATTATGTGGGCTGAAGCCAGTAGGTGGAGCTTGCTACTGTTTTAGTTCAGCCAAACAATAGCAAAAGATTATTAGAAATAATGGACTGCCTATGCATGGTCCATCTGTCAAAAGTCTAAAGCTATTTCAGTTGGATAGGCAGTGCCTTAAAAGGTGGACAATAAAAGATTATTTTAAACGTATTTGACAACTTTTTGATTTATTTGAAAGCTTCCCATATCTAGATATATATCATGAAATAAAATTGAATATCACTAAAACAGCTTTAAAATTATTGTAGCTGGTAGAAACAGCAGTAATAAACTGTATTTTGTGTTCCGTTTTCTATACTGTTCTATATAATACAGCAAATTTAAAGGAAGATATCCTGATAGGTTCATCTTAGCTGTTGCTGTAATCTACCTAGGGAAGCCAGGGGCCCTGGTTACTAAGCTGTGCTATAGGTTTCAATCTATTTAATGTTAAAATAAAATCCCCTTTGGAACTCTTTTACTAAGCTGCAGTAAAAGGTGCACTGTGCTAGTGGTGGGGGTGGCTGTTTTTGCTGCATGTTGGGGCCCCTTTTATTGCACTAAGTAAAAAGGCCAATAAAAAAATTGCAATACAGTAAGTTCACACTTGGGGGGGGGGGGGGGGGGGGGGGCAATACTAACCACAACTGACTGATGTGGCAATAAGAGCTCCTGCATTAACCCAGTAGTAACCAGACAGCAATTACTACAGGGTTACTCCCTGTGGCATTAATTTTACAAATTCCAGCAGCACCAGAAATGCCACACGCTGGGGGCGTAACTATTGCCAGCAGCCATGTTAGTCTGGCAGTAGTTACGGGTTTAGTACTTATAAATAGTAACTCTGATTGTTGAACACTAGATTCTCATAGCATGTCTGTTTTGGTGGCCCTTTACTATGTAAAATATCTCCACACATAAACAGGAAATCCCTATAACCAGCCCCTCCAATTGACACATTGATTATGATTTAGAACTAATTGCTACTCTAACTGATGAAACCAATACTTCCTCTGTGTACATCTGCATGCTGCACAAGCTGGCATGTTTGAAAATATAAGTGAGATCAAATAAAACTTCTACCAACAATAAAGAACGACAACATAAATGCTTTGTTTTGGGTGTACAAACATGACGGCTACGCAGGGGAGAGGGAAAGGGAGATTAACATAATTGGCTTCAGCTTTTTGACGTCATGCCATCTCCTGTTCTTAATCCAACCTCCTTGTTGACGTATCTGTCACCCCTGCTTTTTTCCCCCCACCTCTCTAGTTTCCTCCTCATACTATTTTTTCCAATCCCTGATAATAGTATCCTGCCATAACACTGAAATCTATGGGGGTCTTTTACTAAGCCGCGGTAGTGATTTTAGTGCATGCTAATGATCAGCACTAGCTAAATACTAGAGACACTCATAGGAATATATGGGCATCTCTAGCATTGGGCACATGCTTATTTTTAGCGTGTGCAAAAAACGCTACAGCAACTTAGTAAAAGGCCCTATGGGTGCACTAACCACGCTCTATAAAATGTTTCTATTTTTGATTTTCTTCAGGGGATGTTTAAGGGATGGAGAGTGAGTATTCCTGCACTAACCAGATAGCACATTTTTTTTCAGGACTATTATTTCAGTGTACAGGATTTAGGTTTACAATACAACACAAAACAAATTAGAAGGGAAATGGCTGCATCCTAAATAACACTGAAATCTTTATTTAATCTATTTTCAGGAAATATGACTCATGGAAAGGCACTTTTTTTACGCAGATTTTGTTTCCATGGAAAAATAGCCAAGTTGATCACAAATGAGCACAGCTCAGTCTGTAAACACCATCTTTCCCAGATATGTTCATAGGGTTGGATTTACTAGGCATTTTTTCCAGAGACAGAACATGAGAATCTCTGTAATGCATCGGTCTCAAAGGGGTCCTTTTACTAAGCTGCAGTAAGCACTAGCGTGAGCTTACCACAATTTAAAAAGGCTTACCTCTGGATGCGCTCAGGGATCCTGTTGTAAGTTACAAATTGACGGGCACTACCCCACATGCTAAAAAATATAGTTGATTTTTTGGTGGAGGGAGTATGTCTGGGGTGGGGGTGGAGAGTAGTCATTCCTGTGCTAATCAGCGCATATGTTTTACTGTGCACTAGCTAGTTAATGCAGGATTATCATGTGAGCCCTTACCACTACAAAATAGGTGTCAGTACGATCTCACACGCTAGTATTTTTCATGGCTGTGTGCTAACAGCAAAATTAGTGCATAATTAAAATACAACTAAATTTCCACTCAAAACCCTGAAAATCTTCAACAAAACACAAAGTGGAAAGAAATATATAATGCTTCATAACACTTCTAGTAATAAATACACGCTTCACATAATTTTAAAATTTCCTTCTCTATTCACAATTTTTAATTTTTATCAACGGAGGAAAAAGACCTCAAAAATCCAGTAGGACTTTCTCAGAATATTTCTGATAAATGGTCACTACCAGTAACAAGTCATCATTGGTCAAAAAAAACTCAGTTTTTTCTTCAACTCTTCAAAATAGTCAGCGTTTAATGTCCTTCACTTTCATAATTTCTTAGGGCCCCTTTTCCTAAGCCACACTAGAGGCACATTAGCATTTTTAGTGCACGCTAATCATTAGAGTGTGCTAACCGTGTAGATGCCCATAATATTCCTATGAGTGTCTACATGGTTAGTGCACACTAATTTTTAACATGTGCTAAAATGTTGGTGCACCTTAGTAAACAGGGCCCTTAGGGACCCCTTTTACCAAGCTGCAGCAAAAGGAGACCTGCTCTGGCATCAGCTCATGTTTTTTATGAGCGCTGAGGCCCCCTTTTACTGCAGTGGGTAAAAGGTAGGTCATTCTTTTTTCAGGAAATTGCTATGCAGCAAGTGAAGCACTTGCTGCGCGGCCATTTCGGGGGGAGTCGTTACCACTACCCATCGAGGTGTCGGTAAGGGCTCTCATGCTAACCCGGCAGTAACCAGGCAGCGCATGGCACTGCCCAATTACCACTAGGTACATGCCAGCGCTACAAAAATAAAAATATTTTTGTAGCACCGGATATGACGCGCGCTGAGGGTGAGAACTACTGCTGGGCTGCTGCGGTAGCCCAACGGTACCTCCTTTTTAGCGAGTGGTAAACCTGCATTGAGCTTACTGCCGCTTTGTAAAAGGAGCTCTTAAATTTTTAGTATGAAGAACTGTGAATATAGAAGGAAATTTAAAAGTTAAGTCAAGTATGTATTTCATACTAGAGGTGGTGTGAAGCTCTATATATTTCTTTCCACTTTGTGTTTTGTTGAAAATTAGTGAATACCCATTACCATGGTTGTAAAAATGGCTTTTGTCTATTTTTGCATTAATGGGCATATGCTAGTATTGTCATTAGCATGTGGCCATTTTTTTAAATTACTGCTTGCACACTTACTACCACCCATGTTGTAGGCATTGAGCAGGGGCGGCCCTATAATGAGGCCGAGTGAGGCGCCGGCCTCAGGCGGCACTACAAGGGAGCAGCATCTTGCCACCAGCCAGCACTCTTCCTCTGACATCTTATCTCCCCTTCCCTCCTATTCACTGTGCCGCCGTCACCGCTGCTGCCACTGCTCCTTCCTCCCTCCCTCAATCCTCTTTCCCCGAGTCTTCCTTTAATTTGTTTCAAAACTTGCTGGGCGGCGGCAGAGATTCACAGGCACTGCCCTACTGCCAGTCTGACATTCTCTCTCTACTGCAGTGGCCCACCCTCTCTGAGGTAACTTCCTGTTTCCACTGGGGTGGACTGCGCAGTAGAGAGAGAAGATGCCAGGCCGGTGGCAGTGCAGTGCCTGTGAATCGCTGCCACCGTCCAGCAAATTTTGAAAAAATTTAAGGTAGACTTGGGGGATGAGGATTGAGAGAGGAAAACAGGAGATGCTGGCCTAGTGGGTGGGTGGTAGAGAGAGTATGAGAGATGGGCTCAAAGCAAGGAGGAAACGGGGTAAACCTATCTAGCCCATTATATGGGCTGAAGACAGTATGCAGAGCCTGCCACCACCCTGGTTCACCCAAAACAATAGCAAACACCATTGAAAACAATAGTAAAAAGATTATTAGAAATAAGGGACTGCCTGTGCGTGGTCCATCTGTAAAAATCTGAAGCTGTTCCAGCTGGATAGGCAGTGTCTTAAAAAGTGGAGGACAAAATATTTGTTTTGTTTTTTTTTTACTTATTTGACAGCTTTTTAATTTATTTGAAATAACAATTGAATATCACTAAAGCAGCTTAAGAAATTATTGTAGCTGGAGAAACAGCAGTTATAAACTCTGTATTTTGTGATCATTTTTCTACACTGTTCTGTACAATACAGATGGCCAAATTTCAGTGAGGATATCCTGTTTCTTGATGGGTTCATCTTAACTGTTGTTGTAATCTGCCTTGGGAAGCCTGGTGTTATATAGATGGAATATACTGAAATTAAATGGAAGTAAAATTAAACTCTCCTTTCATTGGGGCACATGGAATCACATCCGCACCTGTTTTGTAGAAATTTAAATTTTTGATGCAAAAATGGATTATTCTGTTTTGAACATGTTTCAGGGACAAGTGGTTTTATAAGTAAAAATAAAAATAAATATTTTATTTCATGCAGATCTCCCTGATTGTAGTTTTGATGAGGAGCTGGGGGCATTGGGGAAGGAGGGCACCATGTCATCCCTCGCCTCAGGCAGCAGATTGCCTTGGGCCGCCCCTGGCATTGAGGGTTCATGCAGTATCTATGCGCTAAACAGTTAGCATACAGCATTGTAGACGCAATAAGTGGTTAGTGCAGAAATGCCCACTTTCTGATTCTGACACACCCCCTAAAAAATTAGAAAAAAAATATTAGTGCTTAGCACGTGCAGCAGGGGCATAGCCAGACACCCAATTTTGGGTGGGCCTTGGTCTAAGATGGGTGGGCAGAAGAACTCTGCCTTGTCCCACAAGTGATTTGGTCTCTCCCTCTCTCGACTGCATGCCATATGGTCTATCAAACATCCCCCCCTCTCCTGCATACCTTTTAAATAGCAGATTTTCACCGGCAGCGAGCAGCAACTAATACACATTGCTCATGTTAACCCCAAAGCCTTCCCTCTGATGCATCTTCCTGTTTCCGCATAGGCGGGAATACATCAGAGGGAAGGCTGTGGGGCCAGAGTAAGCAGTATGTATCAGTTGCGTCTCACTGTAGGCGAAGATCTGCTATTTACAAGGTATGCAGGAGGGACAGTTGTTGGGAGTTTTCAGCTGGTGGGGCTTGGGGATCCTTGCCAGTCACATCATAGGTGTGCTGCTACTGGGTGGGCCTGAGCCCAAAGTGGGTGGGCCTGGGCCCACCCAAGCCCACCCTTGGCTACGCCACTGACGTGCAGATTTTCAAGTTACCGCAGGACGCCTGTGCATGTCCCATGGTACTCCTTTCTTTGCTCCATTAGGTATATGTTAGCTCATAATGCAGCTTAGTAAAAGGGCCCCTCAAAAAGGCTAGAATACAGCCTGTTCTGAAAAACTGTGGTCCTTTGAAAGACTACTGTTGGGCCACATGTGGTTGAGATCAGTGCTAGATGGTCTTTCGGGGCATAGCCAGACTTCGGCGAGAGGGGGGTCCAGAGCCCAAGGTGAGGGGGCACATTTTAGCCCCCCCCCTGGTGCTGCTGACCCCCCACCCTGCCCCTCCCCACCCCGCCATTTTTTACCCCCCCCGCCACCACTGCCACCACCTTTGACCTCCCCAGAGCCAACCCTTTTGTCCCCCCTTCCCGCCATCGCCAACCCTCCCCCTTCCCGACATCGCCATCGGGGAGGGTTGGTGGCGGGGGGGGGTCAAAGGCAGTTGACAGCAGGGGGGGCCAGGGTCAAATCTATTGGGGCCCATACCCCCATGGCCCCACATAGCTATGTCCCTGCTTTAGAATAGTCCAATTGATCTGATTTATAGTAGAATTTATGTTGTTTTTTGGTCTTCATGCAAACTTCTTTTAGAGTGGATCTTTTTCTCATTCATTTTGCTTTTATGTTTCAGTATTGACATTATGGGCTATTATTAGTGAAATGGTATAACTTATGATGTAATATTACAACATTTTTGAAGTATGGACAGATACACGGCTAAAAAACATCTTTGTATACCCATATTTCTAATATTTATTTGAAGGAATTCACAGTTTTTCTTTTGATAGATCATAGAGGGCAGTTTCTTTGCAATGCACAGTTTTGTTTTAAAGAACCTGGGGATATTATGGTATGTCATGGTTTATGCTTCAGCGGGTGAAACCTGTTGAGTCCTACAATCGCTCTCATTTAGCATTATTGCACTTGGTAGGCGCTATACCATGTCTAAGACTGAGGATTCTTTTCACCCATGTTAATCTTATTTTATTATTGGAACACCTTCTCCATGCTCTATCAAATATATTTGCTGTGATATATTTGATTTCCCTTCTGTGAGTTTATTATTTGTGGTTGAATGAGAGGGCATCTATTTACTAAACTATGAAAAATCATACCTACTGTCAGGGCTTAATATGTAAACATAAATAAGTGGAACTGGGAGGGCGGGGCCAGGGCAGAAAGTGAACTTACTTCTACACACACATTACTTTATTTGTGAATAGAAAGAAAGCTGGTATATACAAATACTTGGAAAATTCATATATTTAATTAAAATGTATTTAAAGATTATTACCAACAGTAGTACAATTTTACAACATTATGAACAAAATCAGTATTTTCTTAACATTTATACATTTGATACCACAATGTTCTCCTCAGAAATTTTTGGTAGCCTAGTGGCTGGGTGGGGATGGAAGAATACTGCACAGTATTATAAAATGTCTCTCTCTCTCTCTCTCTCTCTCTCTCTCTCTCTCTCTGCAAACATGTGGAGGGGCATTTTTGATATGATGTCTAAGTCCAGCTTTGGATGTTTTGCTAAAAACATCCAAAATTCAAGAGAGGAATATACCATTTTCAAACCAGAAAAACATTTTTAATGGCTATTTGCTAGATGTTTCTGTGCTCTGTGCTTTTATCTTTTTGGTCCATTTAAAAAAAAAAATGTCCAAGTGAAAAATGCACAACATCAAGCCATTGGGATGTAAGAGAAGCCAGCATTTGCATTTTTAAAAATACTGGCCACAAAGACATCCCAAGGGAGCAATGGGGCACCCTAGGGAACACTGCAGTGGACTTCAAATAAATGCTCCCAGGTACACATCTCACCGTTGTTCCTTTAGCCTGTCTGCTGAGCCCCCAAAACCCATTATCCCCAACTGTACACCACTACAATAGCCCTTATGGGTGAAGTGGGCACCTATATGTTGGTACAGTGGGTTTCTGATGTTTTATTTGGGGGGGGGGGCTCACAGTTTCCACGTATAACAGGTAGGGGGACGTATAGGCCTGGGTTTACCTGTCTGCAATACACTGCATTCACCACTAGACTACTCCAGGGACCTGCATGCTGCTCTAATGGACCTGAGTATAACATCAGAGACTGGCATAGAGACTGGTAAGTAATGTTTTTATTCACATTTTAAGGTGTGGGAGGGGGTTAGTAACTACTGGGGGAGTAAGGGGAAGTCATCCCTGATTCCCTATAGTGGTCATCTGATCATTTAGGGCATTTTTTTAGTGGCTTATTCGTTAATAAAACTAGTATAGACCAAAATGTCCAACTTAAAGCCCTGGATGTTTTTGTTTTGTTCCACTATGGTAGAAAAACGTCCAAGTGTTGGGAACGCCTAGATCACTGGCATGCCTCCTTGTGATTTTAACACACTTCTGATAGACTTTTTTTTTTTGTTACATTTGTACCCCGCGCTTTCCCACTCATGGCAGGCTCAATGCGGCAATGGGGCAATGGAGGGTTAAGTGACTTGCCCAGAGTCACAAGGAGCTGCCTGTGCCTGAAGTGGGAATCGAACTCAGTTCCTCAGTTCCCCAGGACCAAAGTCCACCACCCTAACCCATTTTTAGACTTCATAGATAAAGTCTAAAAATTGGTTTTGAAAATACCAATTTGGACATTTGTGTGTGGAAAAATATCCAAATGCAGATTTATGCCAATTTTGGATGTTTTTCTCTTTTGAAAATGAGCCCCATAGACATTTAAAGTAAATGCTAAATTCAGGGCAAAAATGTGTAATTTCACATTAACTGTTTAATGATAATGATATCTAAATACATGATATCTAAATACATGTAAACATAACATGAGTTAAATGTAACCATGCTCTGCATCCACCAAATCCAACCTCACTCCAACAATAGGCAGGACACTTCTTGGAAGTCACCATACAAAAATATTGTAATTCTCATGTCTTCTGAACAATAGCAACATAAATCTCTCCATTACCAGGCACTTTATGAAATACAAAACCTGAACAAAGCCCAACACAACATACATGTAGCTAACCTGTCATACAACAGTAGCACTAATTCCTACGATTCAAACAGCAAGAACCCTATCTATGACCAGGCAGCACTACAAATATTGCACTGGACCCTAGAACACCAATACACCTACTCCTGGTAATCAGAACACATAGAACTGCTGTAGGTCTCTGCACATACTATATACAAACAGAATACTTCACCTTGGTCACAGGCAAAACAATCACATAGGAATCAGCTCTGTGGATCCAATGGATGCTGAGTACCTCCAGCATTGAGCAAGCTCCTTCACTGTGTCAAGGGATGGATTATTTGAATTATGACTGACACCCCTAATCATTTTGAAACATCGGTGCTATGCACAGACCCTCTCAAAAAAGAAAATCACAAATTAGAAATAAATATGAAAATAAAAATTGAACTGATAGTCCCAAGAAGTCAAAATTGGGGAGAGAAAAACAAATTAATTTCCCTTTGTACTGAACTCAATACAAGGATATACACAATGTACATTTTCTAAAGCTCAAATAAAGTGGGAAGTGGACCAATAACTCCAGGAAGCTGTGGTTGTGATGGTATGTGATGAATTAATGTATTCATCACATACCATCACAACCACAGCTTCCTGGAGTTATTGGTCCACTTCCTACTTCTTTACTTGTACTTCAGACGCCGTGGGATTTTGTGTTCTTCCACCTAGGTGGACTATCTCCCTTGTTTGCATTTCCTAAAGCTAACATATTACACTTTGTAAATTCAGAATAAAAATAGAATAAATTCTGTCTGGGCATTTTAATTTTCTAGTCATGTTTCTCTCATCTCTCAAGTTGCTTCACCTTCCCTCTGCCGTGCAGGCACCAGGAGCATTCAGTCCCTCTTCTTCATTATTCTGACACACTGCATAAGTGACAATTGTATGTTGAGCAGAAGAAGCGCTATCTGGGCAGGTGCTCAGGGCTACAACCCTGCCCCTCTTCTTTGGTTTTGGAGCCATGAGGAAAAAAATATAGAAGGTAAAATAATTTTTGCTCAAGAGAAACACGCTAGCATCATGTCACACCGCCATCTTAACTCTGCTTTACAGATGAAGTTGAAAGATTTTATTTCTATGATGTCTAGAAAGAATGTAGAATAGCAGATGAGGGGTACACCTATTTCTCTCCAGTTCAATAATATTCACAAATTGACTTGATTTATATCTGCAGACCTGCTATCTGATCTAAGATCTAGCAAGTTAAGCCCTAAAACAGAAAATGGTTTATGAATAGACATAGTCTTTTGGAACCCAAATTTGTGTCTAAACTTAGCGAAGCATGGAAAGAGGACATACATTTTAACAATATCTTTGTTGTTAACATATCTATGATATAGGATGCAGTGAAAGGCCTATTAAGAGGTCAGATCATTTCTATTTCTGCTGCTCTCAGGAGGAACAGGTGAGGTAAGGCGTCTGCTCTTAAAGAACAGTTGGCTAACCTTAAAAGCATTCATAAACATACAATAAGAGGATTTTAAATTCCTTACTATTCAAAAGATAGATTGCTTTAACTTAAGTTGTAATGCTAAAATGTTAGAATTATCCTTTGTAATATAAGTGGGTCATGTGGGGGGGGGGGGGGGAGGTGGGAATGAGATAGGAACAGGATGGACAATATTCAGACATAGGTGTAATATGGACTGGTGATTAAGCTGGCCTCATATGTTTCTATTTAGTCCTTTATATTAATTTATTTTATTATACTTTATTTATTTATTGTGATTTATGAATTGATTTTATGAAGAGATTCACCAAAGTGGTTTACCTATATGTATGTTTTTTTTGTGGTTTGCTCTTCTAATTTACATGGCAAGGTGCAGGGCTGGTCTTAGCAATTGCGGGGCCCTGTGCAGAACAGTTCAGTTGGGTCCCCCCTGCCCGCACCCCCCTCCCCACCATAAGCCATAATTTATCAGAGTTTAAAAGGAGGTTTAGATCTCTCACAACCCCACCCCACCCTATACCTTGATGTTCATCCACCACGTTTCTGTACAGAGTGGCAGACAGCGGCAGCGATTTTCATATCCCATCAGCTGCCAAGCTCACTGCTGCATCTCACCCTTGCAGAAGCAGGAAGTAACATCAAAAGGGGGCAGAGCCTGCAGCGAGGAGGCTCTGGGCTTGGCAGCTGACGGGATATGAAAGTTGCTGCCTGATGCTCTCTATTTAAATACACATTAAGGTACGGAGCAGGGAGGTGTTCCTAGACAGGAGGACAGATGTGCCAGAGATACGGGGCCCCTAGGAACATGGAGCCCTGTGCAACCGCCCCGTCACCCCTGCCTAAGACTGACCTTGGCAAGGTGATGGAAGATATAAGGTAATTGATATGTCAGTTATTCTTGGTTCTTTGAACACTTTTGGTTCATGTCTGTGGCTTACCCTGTAGTGATCTAGCCCTCTACCTCTTAAATATGTTTGATCATGTTCATGCTTCTTTTCGGGGGAAAGTTAATAAAAAGTGTTGTGATAAGAAAGATAAATCCAAAAGCATGGAAATAAATGCTCCCCCCCCCCCCCCCCCCCCCCCTCTGCCCAGCTCCCAGGAAGACATCTAAATAGCAGAAGTAAACTTACAGAATTATAGGTATTCAGTCTGTACTTTTACTCACATATCATTAGGGAAATTTTATAAAAAGAACATTTCTGTACGTAGAACACAATCTTACCTGTAGAAATGCCGTATTCAATGTGTCCTCTAAGTGTTACTGATTTAACTGTAGTGAAATATCATGACATGCTCTAACCTGTTGCTAAGATTCAAGCTGACAGAAAGCAGAAAACAGAGTGGTAACTGACACTGAGAATCAGATTGGTTCTGAAAGGGGTTTCCAATTCAGAAGAATCCTTAACAACTATAGGTGTTTATATACAAAGGGAATAGCAGGAAACCAAGATCAAGAGTAGAGACCCTTTCCTTTCTAGGAACTCCAGTTCTGAAAGGAAGCAGCTGTTCCTTATAATCAGGATAGGGATAGTAGGAAAGTCTCATCAGACTCATTATTTTTTGTTTCCATACACAATGCTTCATTAATTACTCATTAACAAAATTGATGAGGTGATGTGTTTGAACATTTTATTTTATTTTTTTTATTTTAAGACACAGTGACGGAAGCTTATAACTATGAATTTGTATGCATGCTACACATTTTCATTGAGGTTGGGATTTCTTTTATTTCATTTGGCCTTTCTGTCTGGATAGAAATGGCACAACTTGTATTACAGCTCATAACAGGAACATAGCTACACCTCGAAGATGACTCCACACTACTTGATCTATGCCCACCAGGATAAAACAATTCACATCAACAGAACCAAAAGGAAGGGAGGCAGAGTTGCAATAATCTACAAATCTTTCTTCACAGTAGAACTTGTCGCCAAACACACATCATCAACATTTGAAATCTTGGCATGCAGAATCACAGACACAACACTAACATGTCAACTATGCATCATACTGTTTTACCATCCCCTAGGAAGTTGGTCAAATGCTCAAGACAACTTCACAGACTTTGTATCAAACATCTGCACTAACCAACCAAACATCCTATTAATAGGAGACATCGATCTTCACCTAGAAAAACAAAATGACACCAACACCAGAACCCTAATGAACTCCAAAAACCATTAGAAATTTAAAACATCACAAGGCACCACATTTCACACAAAAGGCCATCTATTAGACCTACTGGCTCACAGACTCTCAGCAAATAACAATCACACGATCGAAAACTTCAAATGGGAGGAAGTACCATGTTCAGACCACAGCAAAGTCATATTCACGTTACAATGGAAAGAAAATGGGAAAAACAGAGAACCCACGAACAACATATATACTTATAACCAGAGGGAAAGTGGACAACCATACATTTTGGACAACAGCGATGACTGAATACAGAAACACATCACTTGAGGACATACACTTCATGAGGAAACAGGGACGAGGCAAGCAAAAACACACTAAAATAGCACCACTCAAAATGAAAACAAGAAATAAAAAACACCACGTCTTTGGTTTAATGACGAGCTACTACAAATGAAAAAACTGTGCAGGAAACTTGAAAGAACATAGGCCAAAAACAAAACAGACACAAACAAATTCAAATGGAGAAAAGTGATAAGAACATACACAAACAGCATAAAGAAAACCAAAGTAGAATACTACAGCAAATATGCAAACCCAGCACAGATCAACATGAAAACAAAATATTTGAACTCATGAACAAACTACTGCACACCCAAGATGTCCTAGCAACAACAGAAACACCACCAACCTCATATGAGCTTGCACAACATTTTAAACACAAAATAGCAAACACAAGGTCAAATCTTGTGAAACCACAAAAATCCATCACATAATTCCTACAAGAATGCAAAACAAACAACACCCACACCACAAAAGTCAGAATCTGGTCTTCCTTCAAATCTCCCAAACTAAACACAATAAAGATACTACTGACTAAATATGCACATGCCTACCACCTACTAGACAATTGCCCTAACTACATGATGAAATACCCACCGGAGTGGTCCATCAAAGACATCACAAAACACATCACATACATGTTTTGAAAAGGCCAATTCCCAACAGACAAAGGCAACTTTGCACTCACACCAATCCCAAAAAAACACAACCAATAAGATCAGCGACATCTAAAACTACAGACCAGTGGTTCAATACACTACTGACCAAATGATGGAAGGCCTGGTAGCACAGCAACTAATAGAATACTTAACACAATTCTCAATTCTTCACAAATCCTAATCAGGTTTCAGACCACAACACAATACAGAGATAGTCATGACCACCCTGATAACAAAGTTCAGAAGCCTAATCTGCCAAGGACAAAACATACTACTACTACTACAATTCGATATGTCAAGTGCATTCAACCTAGTAGATCACACAAAACTAATGACCCTGCTCAACAACATGGGAATCGGTGGAGCTGTGGCAGCATGGTTCAATGGTTTACTAAAGACCAGATCCTACTTATAAAGATGAACAACCAAATGTCAGCCTCTTGGACCTCTGAGTATGGAGTACCACAGGGATCACCAATATCACCAATACTGTCCAATGTAATGATGGCATCACTTGGACAAAAACTGGAACAAATGGGCTTCAACCCATTCGTATATGCAGACAATATCACCATCTGCATACTGTTCAACAAAAGTATCATAGAAATACAGGACAAAGTTCAAATAGGCCTAGACCTCATAGAAAACTGGGCATCAACATTCAAACTCAAACTAAACAGAGAGAAAACCAAATTGCTGGTTCTATCTAGCTCACACAACCCCACACCCTACCAAAATTTCATAATAAATCGGCAAACATCGAATCAAAACACAACTAAAGATATTGGATATTATTCTCAATAAACATCTAACACTGGACAACCAAATATCAGCTGTAACTACTGTAACCCGAAGGGTTAAATAAACTTACCTGGGCGCCGCTTTTAGGAGGGGATCGGCAGAATGCAGGAGCGCAGGGTTGGGAATCGCGCCGGAGCCCGGGTTACTTTTGGGCTTGGGTCTTCGGGCGGGACCAGGCGGCAGCAGGGACATCGGGTGATGTTTTTAGTTGCGCTCCTTGTAGCGCAGGGTTTTAAAAAAAAAATATGCTGAGTTCAGGCGGTGGGGCACGAAGAAGCGGTGGCCTGACCGGCATAGACGCTGCAAGTTGCAGCAGAGCAGGAGCGGGGTTAGTGGTTGAGCGGGGCGGAGCGAAGGAGAAGAAGGGGAGGTCCGAGCGCTGATTGGCCCTGCGTCGGCGTCTGACATCGCGCAATGACGTCAGACGTACACATCCGACGCAGGGCCCAGGATATCATTTATTTTAAAGAGAACCGGCTCTATTAAGCGGGAGAGCCGGTTCTGAAGACAAATAAAGCCGGGGGTGAGACCGGAGATGGTGGGGAAAGTGCTCCGGTGCACTCTCCCAACATTTTATTTTATTAATGTGGCGGTTTGCGGTGGAGAGAGTGCGGCACGCGCTGGGGGAGCACGTGGGGAGTAAGAACAGCTGATGACACGAGTCAGCAGTTGCCTCGAGAGTGGAGCGGCGAGAGGCTCGTGCTGGGATGAAAAAGGAGCTTTTCTAGGCTTCAGAGAAGAAAAAGGTTCAAAATTTACATTGTTTGAACATACTGTTTATGTATACATGTTTAAAAAATGGTTATTTTGATTTTAAAATGCTGTGTTTATGTACTGTGGGGTTTGGAGTGTTGAGCTCGTGCTGCGGCAAGAGCTAGGGTAAGGGTTCTAAGTGTGACGGTTTGTCAGTTGGGAGGTGAGTGCTGAGCAGGGCAGAGCTGTGTTTAGGAGCTGTGCTCAGCTGAGAGAGTACTGTGGGTTAAAATTAAGTAAAAGTATTTAAAGATGTGTTTTATATGAGTGTGCTGTGAAAGGTTTAAAGTGATTCAGTTAATTTAAAAGCCCGCCGCGTTTCAAAGGGCTTTAGGAAAAAAATTGATGACTGACTGTGAGTTGAGATTGTAAGTGAATTAAATTCCTCAATCTTGACCTCAGATTAATGTGTTCTGGGCTCTCTGAGAAAGGGGTCCTGAGCTAGTGGTAGCTTAATTGCACTTTAGAACTCTATAGAGCATAAATGGTTAAGAAGGAGTTAAAAAGTGAAAAGCTAACCTGAAAGTTTAAGTTCCTAATTGATTATAAAGAAAGAGGGTTTCTTTTAAATTTCAACCCTGTAATTTTAAAGAATTACTTAGCACACGCTGATGTTATTAAAATTCTGATGGGGGGAGGTAAATAGAGTAGGGATTAATAATTATATGTTTTCTTTTAAAGCTAGATAGGAAATGTGTGCAGTAGGCACCTGAATTGTGTGGCTTAGTTAGGTTTTAGGGTTATTGCTTTATTTAAAGTCTAGAGTAGTAGGTACACTTCAGTTCCTGAATCCTGTACCCTGGCCAGGGTTCCACTCCGCAGCAAACTTACAAGCTTATGGTACCCAACGATTGACAGAATAGAGAAGATACAAGGCCAGCTGAGGGGACGTAAATAAAAGTATCCTTTTGAACTTTAATGGAAGAAAGAGAAAAATAGTATACTTACCTTGAAGTCTCCGGAGGAAAAACCAAAACCTGAAAAAGAAGAAAAGAAACAAAGAATAAATTCTATATAAGGGACTCATATTAGAATATAATCTTCTGCATGCATGTTTAAACTTTAGTTTAGGAAATTAAACTGCTACTTATCTGATGTGAAGTCACTCTGAAGTTGAGCCTTATAGAGAATAGAGGAACCTATGGGAAATAAAGAAATATAAGGTTAAGGCTACTGAGGGGTGGAATCTATTGTGTTCATTTAAGTGCATATTAGAATAAAGTGAACTTTTACTAATCAATTGTTATTTCAAAGTTTTTTTGTGCCCTTCTTCTGCCCTGGGTGGAACACTCGGTTCAGACTATATCCTATTTGAACCCAGGAGTGGGGGAGGGGTTACACTACAAAATGTTTCAGAACACTATGGAAACTGAGAAAAATAAGAAACTACTTCTCTAGACAAGCATTCCAGATATGGTGCAATCGACGGTGCTATCACAACTAGACTACTGTAATGTAGCATACATAGGGTATATAGAAAACACATTGAAATTATTGCAAATTGTTGAGAATACGGCACTCAAAATACTACACTGGCTTCCTATGAAGGCAAGACTATTTTTCAAAGCAAGCACCCTCATGTTCAAGATACTATTTGGCATGGTGCCTGAGTATATGATAACACGCACACACAGTGGATCCAAAAAAGTCCTCTCACAGATGGTGTTTTCCTAAACAAGGTCTTTATTTCAAATTAATAAAACTGACCTGACACGAGTCGTGTTTCGGCCGTAAAGGCCTGCGTCAGGGGTCTACAAACCTCCAAAAAAGCAATAATCTTGGAGAATAAATAAAACCAAGTTAGCCTTCCGCTAACCGAAAAATCTACAAACCTCCAAAAAAGCAATAATCTTGCAGAATAAATAAAACCCAGGCTAATGGGGCTCCCTCGGTTGCTGTACCCACAAGTTGAGAAGGATTAAAAATAAGAGCACGAGAACACATTACAAATCTCTAGAGAAATGATCGTTTATGCTGGATTTCGGTATTTGGAAACTCCTGCACTTATTCTCAGATTTTTCGGTTAGCGGAAGGCTAACTGGGTTTTATTTATTCTGCAAGATTATTGCTTTTTTTGGAGGTTTGTAGACTCCTGACACAGGCCTTTACGGCCGAAACACGACTCGTGTCGGGTCAGTTTTATTAATTTGAAATAAAGACCTTGTTTAGGAAAACACCATCTGTGAGAGGACTTTTTGGGGTCCATTGTGTGTGCGTGTTAGCTTTCGCTTCTCCTGTGTAGAGATTACCCTCTGTTGGTGTTGGCTTCGTCAGTATATGATAGACATGATCGAACTGTCCCTAAGGAATGCAAGCCCAGAAATCAGAGGATACCTACTTCTTCACCTACCCAACTGCAGAAATTTAACCTACAAAACCATCTACACAGCAGGTTTCAGCTATCTGGGCTCCAAATGCTGGAATTCAATACCAAAGGCAATGAGAAGCATCACTAACTACCTTCAATTTAGAAAAGAACTGAACACCTACCTCTTCAAAACATTCTATAGCTAACCACATAAGTTACCGAAGTCCAACCTCTTTAAACCCTACCTCATTTAAAACAACATGTCCAAACTCATAAGCTATCAATGTTCCCCAAATCTTGACTGCTAAAATCTACTGTAATTACACTAAACTGTAAACTGCAAAATGTAAGCCACTTTGAACCAAAACTTGTTTTTGGTAACAGTGGGATGCAAGAATGCATAAATAAAAATAAATAAATAAATAAATTTCATGTGCAGAGGAAAATTCACAAATCTAGCTCAGAATGTAGAGAACTCCCATAGTATTTTACAAAAGGCTTTGTCAAATGTAAAGCTTCTAGTAAAAGAGGTACAGGATTACATGTGTATGACTCCACACATGCTGTGAGAACAGTCATTTTGAAAAGCTTCATAAGAGGAAACAATTGAAGAAGTACTTCCTACATATGCATGGGAGCAGCATTCCAAAATCATTGTTCCTGCCTAGCCTGTACCAGCAGAACTAGTTCCCTACAATCACCCCTACCTTGATTTTTCTGGTGGAAATGAGAAAATACATCATTCCTGACCTCCCCTTACAACCATCTCCTTTATGAGTTCTGATTCCCTACTGATTGCCAAGCAGCACCCCTCTTGATTCACCCCATTAGACTACCCCTCTGCTCTGATCCCCATCCCTGGCCTTACTGGAGTCCTTGGTGTTTAGAGGGAGCAGAAATGATGCCCATTTGCTCCTGCTCTTATGGCCCTAGGTTTCAAAATGGCCACTGTGGTCCCTAGTGGTGATATCATCGTATTTCCACTAGGGGTTGGGTTATATGATAAGGGAATACTACAAAATTACCACTAGGGATTGCAGCAGCCATTTTGGAACCTAAGGCTATAAGAACAGAAGGGAATTACTCCTGCTTCCTCCTGCTCCCACTAGATACTAAGATCCCTGGTAAGGCTATAGATGCAAATTGACCCCTCTATTGCTAGGGGGACTTCGTGGGGGGTCAGTTTCTGGGTGGGAGTAGAGTGTTACATTTTCTTGTGGGGATCAAATGTTTTGGCAGGTGGAGCAGGGGATTGGATCTCATGGTGGGGTCAGATGTCACAGGAGAGTTAGGAAGGGAACTGATATGTTGCAGAGGGATCAGAGGCTTGTAGATATGAATGGGGGACTGAGGGGGTGAACCTTGTATTGGTATATATTCTTTGGAGCAGGCACTTATGTATGTCTGGGGGCAAATGTTTGTGGTAATATCCAAATGTTGTTCTTATATCTATATGGATTCCACTTGTAGGATGGAGAATTCATGACAACATGATAGGGGCAGGGAGAGGGAGTGGCTAGGACGGGTCTGTTATACCTCCAGGCAATGTAAATTTGATGAGCACTAATTTTAAATAACCTCCTTTCTAAAATGGATTTTATATATGTACCCCAACATACTTATGCAAAAGCTGCTAGTTACATATGCAGATGCTTCTAAAACATAGACCTACTTATGTCATTGCATTTCATTATTGGAAATTAAATAAACTTCATATTTACAATACAGAAAAAAGTAAACAACCCCTTACTGTCCCCTTCCAACCTTTCCCATACCCCGCTCAAATGCACTTAGACCAATGGTAATTTTCAAAATGGCACTGGGTGGCTGTGTTGTCAACATTCATTGGGTGCCACTTTTTTCTGTTTCCTAACCAAAAGGAAATGGGGGGGGGGGGAGGGGGGGGGAGTTCCTGAATTTTGGAAAGTGTTTTTAAATATGAACCAAAATGAAAAGGTCTCTTATTGCATTTTCCAATTAATTTGCCAATGACTGCATGTTCCTAAGTGCCAGACTCCTTGCCCAAATCATGGGAGAAATTGATGAGTTTGCTTTCTTGGTGGTGCCAGAAACACTCATAGTATCATTAATAATTGAGTTAATCTAAGGAACCAACATCTTTTTGTTTGCTTTTCTAAAGTACACACTCCTATTCTTTTTATGATAAAATCCAGATACAAAGGGAAAGATAGCTATGCTCAGGGCTTTTTTGAGGGGGTACTTGGGGGTACTGAGTACCGGCACCTTTTCCATTGTGTGCTAAAATTGACCCATGGACCCCAAGTTTTAATGAAAGAGCTCATGTTCTACACACCAGTTCTGCCTTGTCATAGATTCTGTGACTGATTGCAGGGGGCCTGGCTACTGTGGGGTGGGTCCCTCAATGATCACCCCACCCCTGAAGGATGGCCTGGCATTTGAGTACTGGCACCTTTTTTGCTAGAAAAAATGCACTGGCTATGCTTATTCCCACTGGAGGGAGAGAACCAGTTATCATACTCTTTATAATTCCTGTTATATTTGAGTATTTTTGTGGGATTACTACACTAGATTTCTAGGAAGGTTGCATGGAGGGTCCATTGTTGTAACTAGGGCTTCTATTCTTAGGTGTTTAAGAATTGTAAATATGAGTGTTTATTATCTGGTTAAATAGGGATTTTTGAGAGTAGAAAAAAAAATCAGTGTTTCAAGGTTTTTGCAGCTCTAGTGCCTTTGCTATATTCCTTTCCTGGTGAAATCAAATACATATATTTGTGCAGCTGATGAATGCAGAAAAGGTACAAACAGAAGGCTCCTTTTACAAAGCAGCACTGCCGATTAGTGGTACTCTGAATATGAAAAAGCTCATTCCATTCCCTTGGGCTTCTTTGCATTCAGCGCACGCTATTCGATAGCACCATTTTGTAAAAGGAGACCATAGTGTAGAATCCAAAGCAGACAAGTGAGGGGTGGAACAGTACTAGGAGACAAGGGGAGGGGGGGGGGGGGGCGGTCAGGATTTTTTTTTGCAAAAAAACCACCTATTTTAACTATTTTTTTATTTGCACTGGCAGTATTTAAATTAACCCAATATTAACTAGTTAAATGCCATATCAGGGAGTGCTAGGGAGGTAAAATTCCTATATATAATAAATGACTAATTCTTGGAGCAACTGGCCCAGGAATCAACAAGAGGGGGAGCTATTTTAGATCTAATCCTAAGTGGAATGCAGGGTTTAGTACTAGATGTAACAGTGTAGGGTCCACTAGGAAACAGTGATCCTACCATGATCAAATTTGACTTATTAACTACAATGTAGTCAGTAAGGAAATCTACAGTAGCGGCATTTAATTTTCGAAAAGATAACTGGAAACAAGTGACTACTAGGACAAAAAAAAGGATCTCTACCATCTCCACACTCAGTGTCCCAGCTAGACAGGGAGAGATTCATAAAACAGCATGTACCATGATTCTACCAGTTTCCTCAGCCTGTGCTAGGACATCTTGGCTTCTTACCTCATATCTGGTTTCTGCAGGAATCTTGGTCAGCACCATCCACTCCACAGTGGTCAGCTTGGCAAGGTCAGCCTCCCTACTTTCCTTTCTGGCCTTGTTCTTGATATCCTGCTTCAGCTTCCGCCACTTGCGCTTGCTATCTTCCACATCTCTGTTGGCATGGAAGAATGCATTCAGTTTGTGGACTATCACCAGCCACTCCTTTTGCTTGATATAGGCCCCAAGACTGTCATGGTGTGCCACCACCTCCCTCACAAGAAGTTCCTACACTGAAGTTTTCCTTTCTAGTGAGGTGATCCTTGCTGGTTGCTATAGTGACAGTGGGATGTGGAGGTTTGAAAATACCAACCTGGACTTATTTAAAGGACGTTTTGGGCATGTCAGCTGTGGCCACTTAGACATTTTGGATTTGAACATTTTGGGGGGTAAATTAATCACACATGTAGGTGTTTGGGGGAAAATGACATCTACATTGAACAATCTACACATCATATTTGAACTTCAATGATTTTAATGGACTTCAGTATTTATTATTTTAAATGCATCTCAGTGTTGATAGATTTTAATGGACTTCACTATTCAAATTTTTACATGGACCTCAGTATTTATTGATTCTAATAGACCTCACTATTTATTGTTCTAATGCCATGACTACGTCTCTGTGGGGGGATATGTGCATATTCAGCTAGGCAGGAGACAGCTATTTGTGCCTGTGACATAGCCCTCATGCCTGGAAAGGTGGGGGGATTGAGTCCCTGGGCGTGGATATAAGCACCATCTGCTGCACAGGAGTGAGGTTGCTGATGTTGTCTTCCTGAAGGTCCTCTCTGGTCTTGGTCTTGACATCTTGCTTCAGCTGCTGCCACTTGCACTTCCAGTCCTCTTTAGCTCTATTTCTAATGGAAGACTGCATTCAGTTTGTGGAATATTGCCATTCATTCCTGCTGCTTGGTATATGCCCCAATTTGCTGGCTTGTTCCTCATGTTCAGCAGACCCTGAAGATGCTGCTGGCATCCCTGGTGCCAGATGTGGGGGGAAAAGGGCCCACTGGTTAGGTAGGGTGGCAGTGTGGTACTTGTGTTAGTCTGCATGTCCCTCTGGAGGCCACAAATGACAGCAACATGCTGTGCCAAGCCTCCAGGAGACCTGCTGCAATTCCTGTAGCACTTACAGGCAGCTCTCCTATGCCTCCATTGTCTCTGCTTTGGAGTAATCTAGGGCCTGCCATTTCTATTCCCCACCTGCCATCTATGGTGGGATGCTCCTCTGTGGGCCCCCTCTGCTGTGCTATTTCCCTGCCTCATGGTCTGCAGAACACAGAGCAAACTCTGGTCTGTGCACTGGTAGAGAATACTTCCTGGTTCATCCCAGACTTGTGGCTTGTGCTAGACAACAGATCTTTTCCTTTTATCTATTTATCTTTCTACCTATCCCTTTATTCATTTGTAAACCCTGTATATATGTAGATATATAAGGATACATCTGAATGCACCTGTAATAAAGCCCTCAGCCAGAGTTGGTGTGGGAGAAGCAGGCTGCAATACAGAGATCAAACTCTAGTCTTCGCACTGGCAGTGAACCCATACTGGTTTTATACCTGCCATGTTGTTAGTGCCAGACAACACACCTTGAAATAAATCTGCTGTTGTACTGGCTACAATATATGTGTGTGATAGAAGGGGGAATGGGGTATATTTAGTGCTTGTTTTTTCTGGAAAATAGGGGGCAGGACTCATGCAGAGGAGAACATAGGGATGAGGTAAGCAGGCCTTTGAGTCTTCCAAGCAATGATCTGCAGGCCAGAATAGCTGCTGTTACCCTCCTGAGGTGTCCATTCCAATGCTGTCTGGCTATCATATTTGTCAGGGCGGACACCTATGATGGGGACTCTTTCAGGGGCCTACATGGAGGAATATAATCAGCCCTGCATGATCACGGTATTGACATGGTTATGTGACAATACATTCAGCTTCACTCATACTACCCATGCTACAGACCAGATACCTTTAGGCAGCATAGGCCTAACATATGTACAGATTATGAGTCCCCATGCTATACATCTGAAATGAATTATCTGATTATGTGTAGGTAAGTGTAACAACAGAATGGGTTTGTGGCATTGACCTTTGTAGCTGGACACCCTCCCCATCCACCAGAGAAATAATGCCTGTACTCTGGATATTGTCCAAGTGGGAATGTGGCCATTCCCCAAGCTACAGTGATTCCGCAACCTGATCCAGAAGGCACTCCAGGCACTCATAAATTCAGAATTTCCACAAAGAACCATCATAAGTGCTCTGTGCATGCACCAGAGCCAGTGCCTGTAGATCTCTCTCCATAATATTCTTTGTGCATCTCCTGAACACCTGAGTAACTGGGGTGCTCCTAGAAGCAGATAGGGGTAGCTCAGGCCTAACACTGAGTTTGAGGAAAGGTCTCACTCCCAGCTGCCCTACAGCCATGGCCTGGGAGGGGGACTGGTGGGGGGAGACTGCAGTGATATATACCCACCCACACTGTGGAGCCTGACAGTAGCTCCCATATACCTCACATTTTTGTCGGGTGCTGCGATGGTGATAGAGGCCTAATGTTAATGGTGGTAGCTGTAGGGCAGCTGGGTTTGTTATAGGAGGCCTGGCCTAATGGCTTGGACACTGTCCTGGGGACCTGTGGGTGGCAGGTTCAATTTATTTATTTATATATGTTTGATATATTTTTTGTAGACCCCTGAGGCAGGCCAGATTTGGCCGAAACATGAGATTGGAAGATTGGGTATAAAAATGACAAATGACATTTTATGGGGTCAAATGTAAAGTGATATACATTGGGAAGAATAATCCAAATCATAGTTATTTGATGCTAGGTTCCACATTAAGAGTCATCACCCAAGAAAAAGATCTAGGTGTCATGATGGACAATACATTAAAATTGCCTGCACAATGTGTGGTGGCAGCAAACAGAATGCTAAGAATTATTAGGAAAGGGATGGAAAATATACCAAAGAATATTATAATGCCTCTTAATCGCTCCAATACTTACATCGAGTATTCTATTCAATTCTAGTCACCGTATCTTAAAAAAGATATAGAGGAAATAGAAAAGGTTCAAAGAAGGGCAACCAAAATGATTAAGGGGATGGAACTCTTCTGATAAGAGGAAAGGCTTATGAGGTTAGGGCTCTTCAGCTTGGAGAAGAAATGTGGGGGGATATGATAGAGGTCTCTACCAAATCCTGAGTGGAGTAGATTGGATAAACATGAATCAATTGTTTACGCTTTCAAATGGTACAAAGTCTAGTGGACACTCTATGAAGTTACATGGTAATACTTTTAAAACAATTAAGACAAAACTCATATTTTTTCACTCATTGAATAGTTATGCTGTGGAATTTGTTGCCACAGTATGTGGTAACAACAGTAAGCATGTTTGGGTTTTAAAAAGGTTTGGACCAGTTTCTGGAGGAAAAGTCCACAATCTGGTATTAAAACAGACATGGGAAAGCCGGTCAATGTTGGAAGCAGGATACTGGGCTAGATGAACCATAAATCTGACCCAATATGGCTGTTCTTATGTTCTTAGCAGTTTCATCAACCTTTTCTAATGGACATTAAATTCAATGTGCATCTTGTACACTCTGCTTGTACTTTTCTAAATGTAGCGCCTCCTACGCTTCAGTGCTGCTCGGTTTCCAATGCAATAGAAGAAGTCGCTATCGGTCACAATGGTCGGGGTAGGATGGTTCACCCTGAGACCGAGCATACTTCCACCCAGCGCTACTGCCTCTAAATAATAAATAAAATTAAATAAAATTGTATTTAAAAAAACCAGTGTTGATTTTTCAGAGTGCGGGTAAAAGCTACTCACAGGAGTAAAGCAAATAACCATAAAGTTTCAGATAAACAAACTTTTTTATTATTTACCCAATCAATCTTTAAATATATATTAAAAGGTATAAATAGTTTTAAAATGTTTTCTTTCCCTTTAATATCTTGCAAGATAATACTTTTAAAATAAACTTTGCTTAGAGTTTCAAAAAACTTTAGCATAAAAAATGTGAAAGTCAAAGGTTTCAGTCTAATTAAAGTGACAAAATGCAAAATCACACATTCTTAACATCTTCTCTAAGATCAATTAAAATTTTATAATTTAGATTGACTTCTCAGTTACAGTTTAAAATAAACCCTTCTGAGTTTATTTCTCTTACTTTCTGGGCCTGCTCAATCTGAGAAATCCACAGAACTAAGAAATTTCTCCCTTCTCAGCAGAGTTTTGTCAGATAAGTACCTCTATAATTGTCAAGTTACTACGCTAGTTTTGCTAAAGAGCAAGTTTTCTTCATGTTAAAATTGTGTCTTTCTTCTACCACTGGTTAACCTGAAACCATTAGGAGCCTCCTTCTCCCAAGTAAGTGATAAACTTCTTTTCTCAGGAATGTCTGAAGCGTAAACTTAAAATTCCAAATGGTCCAAAATTAAAATTATGTGTGCACTGTATATAGTGCACACATTTAAAAAGAAAACAATTTTGAAAAACAAATTAAAAAAATTAACTTATCCTCCTCCTGATCACTTTCCAAGCGTGACTAGCTCTTGTTTCTTCCTGCGACACTGACACTGGAACCGCCGCCTTGGAACAGGAGCTTTCACGCTGCTGTGCCTCAGGAACAGGAACTGTAGCACTACTGTGACTTTGGAACAGGAGCTGTAGCGCTGCTGAGACTTTGGAACAGGAACTGTAGCACTCGTACCTGCTGGACCTAACCCAAGCCCAGTTCACCTGTCAGTTCCCCCTATTTCCAACACTGACTCAGAAATGAAAATGGATGTGGGCCTGCAGTCACCCTCTCCTGTTTCCAAGTTAACCCTTGCCGAGTCCTTGGGCCTTTTTTTCCACAAGTCTCCCTCTAAAGTCACCCACTTTGCCCCTTCCCAGACAAATAAATCTCAGGATGAGTAATTCCCCTTCTGCAACCTCCTCCTACCAGCACAGGTTCCCAACAGCCTTTTGATTAATGGCTTCTCTTAAAGACAATCCCTGTGCCACCTAAACCTTTCACACATAGAAAACAATAACCCTTTTATTACTAACACTGGAGAACAACCCCATTCAGCACCCTTCTCCTACCAGCACAAGTTCCCAACCGTTTTTTTCTTCCCAAGCCAAGCTGTAGTCATAGAAACCAGAACTTGATGACATCATCCGCCTCCCTCAAGCCAATCAAAAACTCCAACACTAAAGTTACAGTTTTTGCTCAAAGCATGGAACTTGGAATTCCTTAGTGTCAGCTCCATTTTGAAAATGAAAAATCCCATAGACTTTAATGGAGGAAAATACATTTTTCAAACATTTTAATGACCGTTATTGCTACACAGTTCCCGCTCGCTGAACTAATGTAGCACATCTCTCTATATACCCTGGTGATTTTGAATTTTAAAAATACGTAACTCCCTGCCTGCGCCGCATTTTCCTAGGAAAAGTCCATAAAATATTTAATTACTACTACTACTACTACTACTACTACTACTTATCATTTCTGTGGGGCTACTAGATGTACCATCTATTTAAAAAAAAAAAACCCCTAAAATTCCCCTCTATCATATATAACTATCTAAATTTCAAAACGCGCACCCAGAGATGTTCAGCCTCTACAAACTGTGTTCTCCCTTAAACCACTCTAAATTTATTTTTCTTTTGGTCAGACCCCCATATTACATCTAAATAAGACCCATAGATACCCTTACCAACAAAAAGAAATTTTTAATAATGTTTCCCTGGGGCCCTGTCCAGTGCATGCTTAAAAATACAATTAAAAATAAAAATTTAAATAATATAAGTCCAAGGGGCTTCTTACCTGAGTCCCCTTACCTGAAGACCACCACTTCCTTTTAAATCTGTCCAGGAACACCGTCGGAGCTCCGTTTAAAAACGGCCAAACATCCAGCGATTTCCCTGGAACTAAAATCGGCAGGCCAAAAATCGATGCCCAGGCTTCAAATTCGGGCCTTCCCGGCGCTCCAGAGCCCTATTGAGCATGTGCAAAGTTTGCACATACCCAGTAATGCTCCACTCGGCAGGCTAGGCCTAAAGCCGGCCATTTTCCTACCAGGTGCTGCCTTTCTATCCTTCTTTTGTGGCCTGCCAGCATCGTGGCTGGTCGCACATTTTTCCAGCTCCTGTCCAGGACCTCCCTGAAGCCATAAGCCATCAGAGATCAGCACAGACATGACCCAAAATGGGTCAGGAATGCCCTGGACCCCCTAAATGGGTCCCAACAAAAAAATAAAAAAAACCTAAACCAGCCCCGTACCATCTCCGGACCCCCTAAATGCCTCGGACCGCCTCTGCTACCTTGAGGAGCCAAAAGCAGCTCCCTAAAAAGGTAAAAAAACTTACATTATATATTTTTAACTTTTTTACATAAACATACTAGTGTAGCAGATTGCCTTAATAGTGAATAGTGACGTACAATCTCACTTTCCTGGGCAATAGGCATAAAACAGTTAAATTCTCATTTTTCCTGTTCACTTCAGTTATAGGTGAGGGAAATGAGAGGAACACTGGGCAGACAAATCTGGCTTGAAATAGTTTACTCATCTTTTTCTTAGATTTTGTAAAATATCATAGCAAAAAAAAAACAGGGGAAGAATAATTACTCCTTATTAGTATCTGTCACTTCCCCGTAGACAAAAATTGCAAATGATGATGGTTGCTGTGGGATAAGACAATGTTCATTTAGGATATTTTTCTTTTTATCATTGATTTTGTTAATAGTTCTTTTAATCTTAAAAGCTTATTTTTATCTAATATGAGAACAATTCTATCTTCTTGGCAGCATTTCATTAATCGGGAGACTCGACTACTCCCCATTCTTAATGTGTTAAAAAATCCTATTGGAGAGCAAAATTTGCCAACGGAGAGCTCTTGTTACAATACAACTCGAAAACTTCAGACAGATTGGTGGCGGTACTCCCATATAATAAAGCAGCTACATTTGTTACATCATTGATATACAAATATTGGGACATTTTGAAAATATGCTTCTTTGTTTACACCTGTTTTCAAGAGTATCCCATAGTGGGTTATCGCCGGGGGAAGACTATAGGTGAGATCCTGTCTTATAAACGTCTAGACTATAACACTTCAGCCCAAGTGACAGGACATGGGACGTGCAGACATTGTCAGTGGTGTAGTGCAGCAATAACAGGATTAAGTTGGAGTGTCCCTAAAAAACAGCGGATTATAGTAGCTCGAGCTAATTCATCATGTGATACTGAAAACGTGGTATACGTTATTGTGTGTCCATGTGACTTGATTTATGTGGGCCGATCATCCCGCCCGATTAAACAGCGACTATCTGAACACAAGTCGCTTATACACACACGAGGACATTATTTGCACCATTGGTACAACACTGGTTAGACAAAGCCCACGATATTTCAGATATACGCTGGAGAATTATTGACAGAGTAAAGGGGAGACGGGAGGGGGGTGACATTGCGAAGATCTTAAATTTTAAAGAGCAAAGTTGGATATTTCATTTAGACACGGTAGCCCCTCGTGGAGCTCGTTGATGTGATCTGGGTCTGGTTGAGGGGTAGAACAGGCTTAACTGGGTGATACTTTTGATAGGTGGGAGTTGTAGGCAGGACTAGTTAAAACGAAGGTACGTGGACGCCATGTTAAGAATGAAGAGATTATGATGGCGTAGCACTAGTAAGTTTTAGTCTTGTGGCACATTATATTGATGTAGTTATGGAAGATGATATGCTAGCACATTATATTTAATAGATGTTGTATCAACCCTGATGCAGCAATTGTGGTCATTTACTACAGCTAAGGGTTGTGGGTGAAAACTAACAATGAAACATTTGATACCAAACCACCAGTAAAGCTAAGTGACAGTAAACATTACACATAGAGTGAGATTAAATGTTGAGGGTGGATGGTTGAGTGGATCGATGAGGAGCCAATGGCACATTAAGAATGGGGAGTAGTCAGGTCTCCCGATTAATGAAATGCTGCCAGATTACTCATTGAGCTACTGAGGTCCCTTTAGTTATGCCTGAGAAAATAGAATTGTTCTCATATTAGATAAAGATAAGCTTTTAAGATTAAGAGAACTATTAACAAAATCAATGATAAAAAGAAAAATATCCTAAATGAACATTGAAGTAATAGAAGTTATGGCTCTGGGCAAATTTTGAGGTGTTTAGATGTACGTAGCTATATGGCCCCCGCCTTTTTGAAGTGGTGTTGATTGCGAAGTGAGTCCATGTAGGATAAGACAAGACAATATTTTAGCTTATGGGTAGTTAATGTATAATGTTTACCTTCATTGTACCACAGTAATATTCAAACGCTCATTATTTTGTTTTCAACATACTCTCCTTATACAAAATAAATTCTGAAATTTTAAAAAGTCATATCTAAATGAAATGCTACCAGCATATGCTGTTGTAATTCCATACATATATATAAATTCCATGAGGGCACACAAATGCCTTTTTATTATCTACTAATTCAAAGCCTATATAGTAAAGTGCACTGCTAATTACTTTTTGAGCTCGTATTGTACTAAAGTATGAGAGTCAATCACCTAAGAAAATAAGACATACCATTTACATTTTGAGATTCTCAACAATTTAATCAGAAATGTTGGTCTATGTGTATTGGGGATTATTAGCTTCTTGATGGACAGAAGTGATCTACTATAGTGGGTAGTGTAAAATGTCTAGAGAAACTTTCCCCCCCTGTTTACAAAGCTGTGCAGCTGCTAGCGTGGCTTTGTAAACAGGGAGGTTTGTTAGATATATGTAAACACAACAGGTGAGATTAGTGAGGTAATTAAATTTGCTGATGACACAAAGTTATTCAAAGTTGTTTAATTACAAGAGGATTATGAAAAATTGCAAGAGGACCTTTCAAGACTTTGAGACTGGGCAGCCAAATGGCAGATGACTTTAAATGTGAGCAAGTGCAAAATGATGCATGTGGGAAAGAGGAACTCAAACTATAGTTACATGATGCAAGGTTTCACAATAGGAGTCACCACCCGGGAAAAGGATCTAGGTGTCATAGTTGATTATACGTTGAAACCCTCTGCTCAATGTGCAGCAGCAGTTAAGAAAGCAAATAGAATGTTAGGAATTATTAGGAAAGGAATGGGAAACAAAAATGAGGATGTTACAATGCCTTTGTATCACTCTATGGTGTGATCACACCTTAAATACTATGTGCAATTCTGGTCACTGCATCTCAATAAAGATATAGCGGAATTAGAAAAGGTACCGAGAAGGGACACAAATGATAAATGGGATGGGATGACTTCCCTAGGAAAGTGGCTACGACTCTTCAGCTTGGAGAAGAAACAGCTGAGGGGAAATATGATAGAGATTTATAAAATACTGAGTAGAATGGAACAGGTAAATGTGAATTGCTTGTTTACTCTTTCCAAAAGTACTAGGACTAGGGGGTACACAAAGAAACTACTAAATAGTAAATTTAATACAAATTAGAGAAAATATTTCTTTACTCGAGTAATTAAACTCTGGAATTCATTGTTGTAAAAGCAGTTAGCATAGCAGGGTTTGAAAAAAGGTTTGGAAAATTCCCTAAAAGTCCGTAATCCATAATTAAGATGGACTTGGGGAAAATCTACTGTATATTCTAGGATAAGCAGCATAACATCTGGTTTGTTGTTCTAGGATCTTGACAGGTACTTCTGACCTGGATTGACCACTGTTGGAGACAGGATACTGGGCTCAATGGACCTTCAGTCTGTTCTAGTATGGCAATGCTTATGTTCTTATGAGACAAATTTTGGACCGCAGACATTCAAAATAAATAAGTCGCAAAATCAGCTACTCCAAAAACTTATATTACTAATCTCCCTGACTATTCAATAATGGACCATCATAGAGCAAACCAAGGGGCCCTTTTATTAAGATTCATTACAGAAAAAGGCTTAATGTATGCTAACTGAACTTCCCTGTGTGCTAAGTCTATTTCAAGTGCATCCATAAAACATGGCATTTTTTATTGTTTTTTTTTAATTTGCAGGTCAATGCTAATGTTGTCATTAGCACATAACAAATACAGAGTAAGGTGAGAGCACTTACCACCTACTATTTAGGAGGCGCTAAGGACTCCCATGTTAACCCTGCATTATTCAGTCTGCGCACGCTAATGTGAGCACACTACCTGAGTTGCCCTTCCATGCCCATTCTTCGCTCCTGACATGCCCCCTCCAAAAATAAATAAATAGCACGTGGTTATCATACATGAAAGGGGAAATTACCACAAAATGCTTTAGCATGTCCAATAGTAAGCCTTTTTTAGGGGCCCTTTTACTATGCCCTACGCTAGCAGCAGGTGCTGTTTTTGCCGCACGCTCAGGTCTTCTTTACCCGCAGCAGTAAAAAGACTGAAAAAAGCATGGCCACTCAGTAAGATTCCTCTTACCACATGGCTATGTGTGTGTGTGGGGGGGGGGGGGGGGAGCACTTACCACCACCCATTGAGGTGACAGTAAGGGCTCCCATGCTAGCCTGGCGGTAACCTGCCCGATTACTTCCGGGTAACTCCCTGTGGAAATATTTTTTGAATATTTCTGTTAGTGCCGGAAATGCCGCGCGCTAGGTGGAACTGCTGCCGGTTCCCACGTTGGGCCGGCTGTAGCTCCAGATTGGCATGTGGTAAGCCCGTGATGGCTCAATGAGACCGCTCCATCGCTGTGACCCACCGAAACCTCAGCGGGTCGATCCGAAGAGAGTAATTGCACAGCCTGCGGGAGGAGACCGACTTGCTCCAAGGTGAGTTGCCGAGGAGTGGGAATCTTTCTAGGTATCGAGGAGGACACATCCCTGGGTTTTCCCTTCCTTTTCCCCATTATCCAGGGTAGGATTATCTCGCCAGCAACAAATCGCCTCAGGGAGTCAGGAGCTCGCTCGAACGCATCCGCTCCTAATCCGCCATCTTGCCTCCTAGCCCATTGCTTTCAATTTAAGCAAAACCCGGACTGGATCAATATGTCCTCCTTTTTCTGGAGCCAAATGGTAACCCTATCCCACAAGCATGATTAGAGAAAAAATCTGACCTCCTTCATACCAGATTGCACTATTTCAGGGGCTCTGGTGGATAATGGTTGGCAAATTGATGCTGATTTGGTCACCTGGGTGGATCAAGTTGGGAGCTTGCCCCATAGCAGGCTGGGATTGGAGAATCAGCATTACAAAATGGATTCCTGACTTAAAAGAAGGCTACATTTCCCAGCATACAATGGGTTGATTCCCTGGACAGGCTCAACTGTGTCAGACAATTCAGGATCTAGTGAACCACAATCATTTGCACAGGCTTGCAGAGCTCTGTGTATAGACTGCAGCAACAACCCCAAGCAGCCCATGATACAGCATACAGGGAAACCTGAGGCAAACACCAGGCATTGTAAATGTGGCATTGAGTTAGATAGGGCTGTGTGACTCCTGGAGGATCTGTGACCTCCCTGGCATGCAAGAGAGGTGACCACGTCAGCAATAACCACAGGCAGAGATATTAATGTTGGAAAAAGTGATGTCTTATTGTGGTGCCAAAAGAAGTATATTTACATGTGCCCCCTCTCCCACCACCCAGTGCTATACAAATGTTCAACAGTGCCCTCCCCTCTCCTGCCCCCAGTGCTATACAAAGTTTCAACAGTGACCTACCCCTCCCACCCCCAACAGAGCTGGGGGTGGGGCACTGGGCCTAGTGGATGGTGGCTCAGATGAGGGGCTCAGTTGGCACACAGGGCCCGGAGGACCAGGGGAACTGGGCATGGCTGCTGGCATAGTAACAGCTAGGGGAGGGTGGAGGCCAGGAGGTGCAACAGTTGTTGCTCAAAGCACCTCCTGGCCTCTGACCCCTCCCTCACAGCTGCCCCCAGGTCATGCTACAAAGCAGCCAGTGCCTGTGGGATGCCTGCCACCTCCTGGCATACAGATGCGAGCTTTTGCCTGACTCTGGCGAGCTCCTGCTCCATGCCACTGACCTCACCCTGAGCAAAGCCTGTTCATGACTGGCGTGCCTCCCCACAACTAGGAGTGGTTCATTGGTGGGCTCCTGCTCAGGGTGAGCCTGTTGAAGATGGTGATGTATGGGGGCATGGCGATGTTCTGGAATCTCCACTGGCTCCCCCTCCTCTGCCTCCTCTCATGCCAGGGCACCTGTGTCCTCAATGTCTTCCTCCAGAGGTGGTCAGTCCTTATACTCTGCTGCTGCTGCTGCAGCATGATGTTCCTGGCCCTGCCTTTCAGCAGGGCCTGCAGCAGCAGCAGCAGCAAGTGAAGCCTCTGGGACGGCCTCCTCATCGTTGCCCAGTGCAGATTGCAAGAATGGAGCAAACAACACATTAGCATGGCCAGACTATCTTTAAATCATGAATATGTGCCACTGCGAATTGCCCCAATGACTGTTTGCATTGGCGCTGACAGTGAGAGAACTGAGAGACTGTGAGCCTGATTGCCATTTCTGTCCACCCAGGTTGTCATCTAAAACCCCTCCCCCACCTTCCAATACCATGCCAAATACCTCTCACCTCTTCCCCTCTCCCTCTGGGGTGAGCGGGTCCCTTCTGTGATCCTGTCTGGTTCTCAGCATGTTTCTCATTCTGCCCATAGCATGTTGTACCTTCTGAAGCACTGAAACAGTTCTCCATCACCATGGGTGATCCTAACCCATGCCTTCTGTGTGTGTAGGTGCAGAGCCTTTGCCCTGTTACACCAAAAAGATATTTGCAGTGTCTCAGCACCCCCCCCCCCCCCCCCCCCCCCACACACACACACACATATATGTCCACCTCTTCTGAGGAGAGATTTCCCTTGTGGGACAAGAACTGCTGCTTTGGAGCCAGTACAAACTTTCCTATGCATCTTCTGCAGAGATTATAAAAATGGAAAGTATGACGTTTAACTATGACTTACAAAAATGTCTAGGTGGGAGGCTGTAAATGTTGCTATTTGGTACATCCAAGTTTCTGAAATTGTCAGCAGCTCTAAATGATTAGGGTTGCAAAACGTTTATGCTTGACATTTTACAGAACCGGCTGCTTCCCTGGCTCAGTATCTGTCTCCACCGCCGGGGAGGATAACTCTTGAAATGTGAGCCACAGTTGTTTATAGAAGATTTGGGTAGTACAACATTCTTTTTATTTCAATTGCTTTTTGTGATTTGATGCCCTTTATGATGTATTTGCTAATGGTGTATGTACCTTGTTCTGTTTCTGTGCAGTGCTGGTTAAATAAGGTTAAAAAAAGTCAGCTGCTAATTGTTTTGCATTGCCCTGGGTGAAAAATGTTTTGCATCTCACAGTAGTGCTAAACAAATTGGCATGGAGTGGAGGAGCAGCTTGGTGATTAGAGCACAAGGCTTGACATCTAGGGGTTCCCAGTTCAAAGCCCAGTGCTGCTTCTTGTGATTTGGGGCAAATCATTTAACCCTCCATTGTCTCAGGTAGAAAATTAGATTTTGAGCAGTGGCGTAGGAAGGGGGGCGGTGGGGCGGTCCGCCCCGGGTGCACGCCGCTGGGGGGGGGTGTCGTCTCCATTGGTTCCTTGCTCCCTCTGCCCTGGAACAGGTTACTTCTTGTTCCGGGGCAGAGAGAGTAAGGAACCAATGGAGCCGACGCAGCTCCCAGTGACGTGGACTCGGGGGCGGATCGCCCCCCCCCCCCCGCCCGCCCCTTGCTTCTAAAGTAAGTAACAATGCGCTCCGGGGGGGAGGGTGCGCGCCAGAGGCGGGGCGTGCCAAGGGGGGGGGCACCGTGCTGCACTCAGCGGGGGTGCGCAGCGGCGACCCGCCCCGGGTGTCAGCCGCCCTCGCTACGGCACTGATTTTGAGTCCTCTAATGACAGGGAAATACTTAGTATACCTGAATGTAACTGATCATGAGCTATTACTGAAAATTTGTGAGCAAACTCCAAATAAATAAATAAACATTTTGCAAAACGTTTTGCACCCCAGAGCAGTGTTACATGTTTGCAGTGCTAAATATTTTGCATGCACTATATGTTTTGTATCTCTACCACAGATGGCACTAGACGGTTTTCCCTGCTGGTACTGAATGGCCACCACAGATGCCATGGGAACCTTATAGATACTATATACTCGTCCTATGGGGACAGGGCATGATGGTGTGAGCTTGATATTTTCAGCTTCATGGGCACCCTTGGGTACACTTCTCTATTTCTATGTTTCACATTGTCACATTTTGAAACATTGCCATTCACGTACCATACAATTTTGATGGGCTGTTCAACATCTTGGTCTGGGAGCTGAGATATATCAGTTCTATAATACAATTATATGTTCAGCCCTGTATTTGTAAAATATGCCACAGGCTCTAGCCATTTTGGCAAAAATGTCCTGCAACTTTTCTAAAATGGTGCTGCATATGTAAACTGCTTTGCTAGACCCATTGCCCTTCACTGATAAAACGTTATGACCTGATATTCAAACACACTTCTGTTATTATTATTATTTGTTTTATTTATTAACAAAGAATAAAACATACATAATCAGTACAACAAAAACATAAGCAACAATAAAAACAATAACTAACAAATTCACACAATTAGCTTTAAAGAAACAATCATTACAATACACTTCATTCTTCCAGAAAGGCTTCAAAGAAAAAGTGTCTTCAAAAGATGTCTAAACTGTTGAACACTATCACAGAATCTTAGATGTTCAGGCAGAGCATTCCATAGTGATGGACCTGCAATTGAAAAAGCCCGCATTTTTGTCTTCATATTGTGGTACGTTGTTGGAGAGGACAAACAAAGTTGTTGAGATATCTCAGATCTTAATACTCATCCTGGTTTATACATTCTCAAAACACTGCAAAAGTATACAGGAACTGTCCCACATATTCGCTGTTGAATCAATGCAAGAATCTTAAATTAAACTATGTACATTACAGGAAGACAAAGTAATTTTCTTAACACTGGAATAATACGTTCTGATTTTAAAACTCCAGTAATCAACAGTGCTGCTGCTGCATTTTGGATGACCTGCACAGCATGAAACTGGAAAGGTGACATACCCAACAACAAAGAATTACAAAAAAATCAAGTTTTGTTAGTACCAGGCTCTGCACAGTCATCTCAAAATCACATGATGCCTGGATAAGTGCTGCTGATTGGGTCAAGTCAGCAATTTTCAGCATTAATATCTGGATAATGTCACTGAAAATTATTACAGAGCACCCAGGATAGCAGTGGCATAGTCTGTGGGTGGAGTAAAGGTGGTCCCTGGAATTATCCAATTAGCAGTGATCATCAAGTTTCCTAATGGGATAACTATCTGGATAAAGTTAGAGCAGCATAGAGGTTACCTAGATTTCTGCTGAATATCACTGCTATCTTGATAGCACTAACACTGGCATTCCTATCTGAATATTTAATATTGTAAGCTCTTTTGAGCAGGGACTGTCTTTTCTTTATGTTCAACTGTGAAGTGCTGCGTACATCTGGTAGCGCTATAGAAATGATTTGTAGTAGTAGTAGTAGTAGTCTTTTACTAAGCGGTGGTACTGCTCGGTAATCTGGGACTACCGCTGGCCCAACATGGCAGTAGTTCTGGCTGGAGCGCATGCCATTTCTGGTGCTCCGGAAATTTTTTTAGTAATGTGTCGCAGTAACCTGGCGGTAATCGGGCATTGCCATGTGCTGCCCGGTTACAGCCAGCTTACTGTGGGAGCCCTTACCGCCACCTCAATGGGTGACGTTAAGAGCTCCCCATCACATGGCCACACAGTAAAGGTTATCTTACCGTGTGGCCAGTTTTTTGGAGGGCATTTTATTCGCTACGGTAAAAAGGGCCCTGGTGCATAGGAAAAACAACCCCACCGCTACTGCAGGGCCCTTTTCCCCACAGCTTAATAAAAGGACCCCTTAGTGTGCAAAGTTGCATACATGATATAGAATAGTGTCAGTTACATACATAATGTAATCATTAGCTGCTAATTGGCATTTATAACCAACATGGGCATAGCCAGACCTCGACGGGAGGGGGAACACATTTTGACCCGCATTCCCACCACCCCCCCCCCCACTGCCACTTCCCCCCCTTGCCACCACTGCCCCCCTTGCCCCCCCCCGCCGCCGCCACTGCACAAAGGTACCTTGGCTGGCGAGGTCCCCAACTCTCACCAGCTGAAGCGTTTGTCCCACTCTGGTCTTGCATTGCCTGTTCTGCTCTCAGTCACACCACGTACGCTCGTTTTAATAAAACTGAGCATGTGCAAAGTGTTGCATTTTCACTAAAACGAGTGTGCACGGCGCGACTGAGAAAAGCAGGGTAGGCAATGCAGTGATACCAGCGCAGGACAAACACTTCAGCTGGAAGGGGTTGGGGACCCCCGCCAGCCAAACTGTGGACTCTAGAGCAAATTTGGGGGAGCTAGGCCCCCGTGCCCCCCCCCCCTTTTTAAACTCTGCCAAGCTTGTTTAAAATTATTCTAAGAAACTTAAATAAGGGAGGGTGCGATAAGAAGTTGAAAAAGACAAGTGAAGGCTGCTAAATGGGGGGTTGCAAACACATTGCAGATGAGATTATATCAGGTAAAGGTGGATTGGAGCATCTCATTTTCAAGACACAGCCTTCAGAACCATCATGGAAGGAGTAGAACTAGACCTGGTATATAACAAAAGGGAGGGTCCAAAAGTAGACAAATCAGGACAGCGAAATAAAGCACAGAAGGGCCTCCAAGTTTGGGACAATAGTACAATCTTTAATAAAAGGGACCCGGCACGGGCCATGTTTCAGTGCAATGTGCACCTTCCTCAGGGGTCAAACGCCGATGTCCTTAAAAAAGAATGGATGTCTCAAAAACATCCTTTGTAGATTTATCATAGTACATTGTACCATAGAAACACAGTCCGTATCGGGTCCTTTTTATTAAAGATTGTACCTTTGTTCCAACCTCGCTATATAACAAAAGAAAAAGGTGTTTCTCATCATCAGGCATTTGTAGATAGAGGGTTTATCATCTGCATTTCAGTGATCATCAAATAATATGATTTAATAAAAATGTAAAGGAAAAGAAGGGTCACACATTCAAAGGGCTTCAAAAATACATAGGGGTCCTTTAACTAAGGTCTGCTATCAGATTTAGCACACACTAACAATTAGAATGTGCTAAATGATAAGACGCCCATAGGAATATAATGGGCATCTTAGTTAACATATGCTAATTATCAGCGCACCTAAGTAAAAGGACCCAATATTTTGCTGAACTGGAAAATACAGTGAAAAGAAAACAATGATAGAGTAGGAAAATCTTTGAGAATGGGCTACATTAAAAAGTTATTAAATTTGCTGTAAATTTTTATAGGGCCCTGTTACAATGCGGCAGTAAGCCCAACGTGGCACATGGGCATGCAGTAAGAATTCTATTACTGCATGGCCATGTGTGTCTGGTGGCTTTTTTACCCACTGCTGTAAAAAGGGCCCTTTCACGTGGGCAAAATGGCCCCAGCCACTAGTGCAGGGCTCTTTTTCCCGCAGCTTGGTAAAAAGGACCCCTTAGGAAAGGTGATAAAAGCAAAAAAAAAAAAAAAGATCTGTATGGTTTTCAAAGACAGATAATGAAAAACTATGGGGAAAAATATTGCAATCCAAATGGTACAAACAATCACAGAAAATGGAAGACAGAAAAAAATATATGGAACAGTTGAGAGAAGTAGGAAAGGTAGCCAAGATGATAAAGATAAGAGCAGAATAAAGACAAGTTGACAAGACCTTTAAGGGGCAATTTTGTAATTTTCACAAGTACGGTGCCACATATGCCCCAAAATGGCCTGTTATAGAATTTAAACAGGTGTGAAAGTATGCACAATGACATGATGACCTATATTTTGCCAGTAGGCATGTACAGGAGTGTAATTTGGGTATAGGTCTCAAGTATACACACATACCTTATTAACATCGGCACTTGCACACACAAATCCCCAAATTAGACACAAACAAAAAATGCATGGCATAAAACAGCTGCAGCTTTATTAACAATTACCCATAAAAGTTAACCAGAAATAAATATTTGCCATCCCTCCATTGGCATGTATAGATAATATAACTTAATTACTATTTGATATACCACACTGCCCATTGGTAAATAACCATCTATGCGGTTTACAATAAAATTTAGAAAATAACTACAATATTCCAATAGAAAAGAGGGTGTCCTTTCTGCACCTGTGAGAGTCTTCCACTGCACCAGCCAGCACTGAATGTTACAAATAACAGGCAATCAATCAGATTAGCATTTTAGAAACTTGAACACTTTTTATCCCATAACACATCCACGAGTTCCGAACTAACCAAGGTGTTGGAGTCAGAGTCCCCATACGAATATCTTCATACCCACATGGTTTGCAATAACACCAAACCATTGGAACCAGGAAAAAAGGGGGTCCACGCCTTCCACAAAAGTGCAAACAAGTCAGACGAGGGGTGGAAGAAGACCAAGTTCAAATGACCAGCCCAAACCAACCATTGAACCATCCTTGTGCTAATGATGGTGACACACATGGGCCCAATTCGCCCCCCACTTAGGTTACAATACTTTGCCCACTTCCCCTTTATCAGGCTACAATACAGGGATGACTACTTAAATACCTTAGCCTGTGACATTACCACACTGGCTAAACCCCATCCTCTATGCTCCAAACACAACCACATCAAAAACATGGGTGGGTGGAGAAAAGGCCTCACTTAAGCCCAGGCTCCTGAGGAGAATGACCCCACTCATCTAAAAAAATCTCAGTTCCAAACTGATTACCTGCACAAAACTGCATGTGCCAATCAGTCCAGAGCACACGTCAATGCCCCCAACTCTCTGTCATTGATGTAACTCTGCCTTTTATTCTAACCCCCAGCACCGTAGAGAGGATAAGCCAAAATGCATTCATTTATACCTGTAGCTAAATAATCCTGTTTCAGAATAGGTGTAAATGTGCAATTTCTGCCATCTACATTAGCATTTTATAAAGACAAGTAGTCAAGTGTGTATTGGATAACTAGGAAACAGCAGGAATATTAATTAAATACATCTTTTCAGCATTCGGTGAAGAATAGAAACAGAACACAGATTGCTATCAGGAATACATATGCTTAAAGCTCTCCTTTTTCTCAGTGAGTTATAAGTATAATAATTACTCTCCTCACATTATCAGAGACCTGTCTTCCTTGGATAAACTTGTTTGGTTTTATCATATCAGGCTGGAGATTAGTCCCTTTATCCTCTCAACTAAGATTTTTTGCTACTGTCTTGACATCATTATTTAGCAGAGCTATAAGTCTGTAAGTTTGCACAGAAGTTTTGTTTGTAATTATTTAACTTTTTAATGTATTTGTGAGATATTGGCTTTGTTCACAGTTTCTGGGAGGGAGCCAGTAACCAGAATGCCATTGGAGATTTTAGCAGTGGTTTACAGTTTTCCCCATACGTCAATAAAATTCCACTGCAAATCTATCTTCCTGGCTGTTTTTCCCAGAGCTAGAATTGTTATTAACTATTATGTTTTGTCTTTGTGGTTTTTTTTTTGGCATGTTGGATCTTTTAATATAATTGAGTAGTTCTTTCTCCTTATTTCGCATTTCTGAGTTTTATAGTATCATGCATTATTCTCAAAGGAGTAAATTTTACAAGCCTTGCGTACCATTTGCATGTATCAGTACTGGACATATAAGTGCAAAATGAAATATAATATGCATAAGTTACAATTTTAGGAACATAGCTACTTATATGAATAGACAATAAAACACAGCAGTGGTTCTCAAACCTGGTCTGGGGGCATCCCAGCCAGTCAGGTTTTCAGGATATCCGCAATGAATATTCATGAGAGAGATTTGCACCCTGGTCCTGGAGGCACCCTGACTAACTGGGGTGCCTTCAGGACCAGGTTTGGGAACCATTGGAATATGGGGTTCTTGCTGTATATAAAGGAGGCCTGTTCTGGGCATGGGTTGGGCAGTCCTTTGAGGTATTTATGAACTCTGTATTTCAGTATGATAACATACACAGGCCCCTTGGACATTTTTACCATTCTCCTTGGCATTTAAACCTACTCCAAGTCACACATAGCTGTCAACTAATTTGTGTTTGGGATCTGGGGATTAGAGGAGTGCTTGAGGGGAAAATATCTTTGATATTTAAAACTATCTTCCTTGGGACAAAGTTTTACTTTCTGAGGATGACTCCCTCATTACAAGTAGCTATTCTTGTATTCCCTAATTAACTTTTCTGTTATTGATTGTATTTCATATTCCTACAAGTATCTTGTATATTTCTTCTCCCACCCTGGTTAATTTGTGCTTTTTGTAGTTTCTCTAGCTGCACATAGAGCAGAGAATTGTGATTGCCATTTAAATATATTTGGAAAGATAGGAATCTACATACCCTGGCCTGATGAAGAGAGGAAAACATTCAAAAGTTTGTCAAAGACATATTAAGTTAGTCCAGCAAAAATATATCACTTACGACTTTGCTTCTTGGTCTTTTATTTCCTGTAATTTCAAATATAAATTGGTTTTTGCTTTCTTGTCCCTGCTGATAGATCTGTAGACGTCTTCTCTGTCTCCTAGAGGAAGTCAGGGCAAATAAAAGTTGTTCCTCCTTATTGTAGTCTGTTTCTTATTGATTCTTTTTGTAAGAGGCATAAATTCATCTTACAGTTTTTGTTGCTTCTATTTTCCATGGTTAAGGCCAGTTTTATTTGCATCCTTGCTAAAGTGTGATCTGTTATTGTAATGGAACAAATTTCTGTAGCATTTACTATTTATTCAGTATTAATAGATATAGCATGGAATGCATGATCTCACACTTTAAACATTTATTTCTCCACACATTTACCAGCTAATGCATTTATGCATTCTTTGAGCTCTATAGCCTTCCTCTTCAGAGTAGTTTTCGGGTTTGCCTGATCTGTCTAAGTAGCATGTTCTATAGGTTATAGCTCTTTCCATAATCTGGTTTTCCATTGTCTCAGTTTCAAATCCCCTAAGATATGTTTTGTCCATTTGAGGCATATGAGCTCATTATGAAGATTTTTGTTTGATGTACAATGCCTACTTTCCATAGAGGTCATCCTTTGCTTTTCTTTATAAAATACTAAGGGAGAGTTCATGAAAATGCATTTTCATTTAAGGCATGGTTACTAAATACTAGCCTTATTACTATTGTGCATGGCATCTTGTAGTAATGCACATAAATTATAGCATTCACATGCATACTTACTCATATTGTCCATGTACATGTCCACAGTGAAAGTATGTTCTTTTATTCTGGTTGTTTGTACATTGACACTTATGAATGTAAATGACAAAGAAACCAACATTTACATGTGTTGGTGCCCAAAATTAGGCATCTGTGAAGGAGTCTATAGGGCACTGTCACTTCCCCTTAAGGACACTCCCTCACAGTGTCAGAGCCACCTTAAAAACCATAGTCCCACCCAAAGAGGAAGTGACATTGGAGGGGGTGGAGACATGAGGGCATAGTCCAGGAAGTATAAAAGCCAGGGCATAGCTAGGTTAAGGAGGCCCAGAGGGAAACAGCGATACCAAACTGCATTTGCCTCCACCACCTACATGTGAAATGCAATTGTTACAGTCAGGCAGGCCAAGTTTAACTTGGAACCTTCCAACTTTGGATTTTGACCTAGAACATAAAAACAAAAGAATAGCCATACTGGTTCAGACCAATGGTTCACCTATCCCAGCATCCTGCTTTCAACAGTGGCCAATTGGATTAGGAATTGGTTGGTGGAAGAAAACAGAGGATAAGGTTAAATAGCCAGTTCTCCCAGTGGAAGAGGGTGAATAGTGGTGTGCCCCAGGGAGCTGTACTGGGACCAGTACTGTTTAACATATTTATTAATGATCTGGAAATGGGAACAATAAGTGAGGTGATTAAATTGGCCAACCATACAAAACTATTCAAATACATGTGGATTGTGAAAAATTGCAGGAAGACCTTAGGAAGTTGCAAGACTGGGCATCCAAATGGCAGATGAGATTTAATGTAGACAAGTGCAAAGTGATGCACATTGGAAAGAATAATCCAAATCATAGTTATTTGATGATAGTTTCCACTTTTGGAGTCTGTACCCAAGAAAAAGATCTAGGTGTCATCACGGACAATTCACTGAAATCTTCTACCCAGGGTACGGCAGCAAGCAAAAAAAAAAAACCTAGGAATTATTAGGAAAGTGATATAAAATAAGACAAATAATATTATAATGCCTCTGTATCGCTCCATGATGTGACCACACCTTGAGTATTCTGTGTAATTATAGTCGCCAAAGCAGGTGTATTTTGCCTATATATAAATCAGGAGCAGGCATTTTACAAAGATACAATTCGAAAAGCTAAACAAAGGAAGTTGGCAACTTTTATGTGTAAGTTACACATGTATGCTTGCCATTTTGCAAAACTACAAGTATACATGCCATTAATTAACAACAGAGGTTTCATTTTGAAGCGGGAAATTAGCAATGGGAGATTAAGGGGGAGAAGTTCATTATTTCCTCCTATAAATGACTAGACTAAATTAGCACTTTATATAAACCTATGTATGAAAGGGAGCAGTTGTAAATCCCAACGATGATATATTGGGACATACATATGCATTCTCTTTCTGAATGTGTTACTACTACTACTACTACTACTACTTGACATTTCTAAAGCGCTACTAGGGTTACGCAGCGCTGTACAATTTAACATAGAAGGACAGTCCCTGCTCAAAGGAGCTTACAATCTAAAGGACAAATGTACAGTCAGTCAAATAGGGGCAGTCTAGATTTTCTGAAAGGTATAAAGGTTAGGTGCCGAAAGCAACATTGAAGAGGTGGGCTTTGAGCAAGGATTTGAAGATGGGTAGGGAGGGGGCTTGGCGTAAGGGCTCAGGAAGTTTATTCCAAGCATAGGGTGAGGTGAGGCAGAATGAGTGTAGATTTTAGTTCTGCCCAAGCCCTACCCCTTTGCAATCTACATATCATATAGATTTACATGTGACAATATAAAATATGTCTTAATCAAAACTTCACATTGAAAATTTCTTATAGGATTCTACCTGGGGAGGAAAAGACTTCAGATGCAAGCTTTTTGCAAAATTAATTGCAAAGCATATGCAACATCACTAGTCATAAAAACCTTCTTCCTGTTTCTTTTTATTTTTATTTCACACTCTAATTATTGAAAAAAATCATTTTTGATCTTATGTTTACTAAAAAAAAGTCTTTTGATTCCTATATTTATGTGCAGTCTTATGCCAACACTCTTTTATATTAACAGTTGATCCCATATTACTTCAAAACAACTTAACTGAACCGGCTTTCTTCGCTCTACAGGGCCACTCCATTTCACTTTTTCTAAGCTTCTTCAGGAGCTGCCAGTTTGTTGTCTTCAACCGCGACAAACTATATCATATGCAGTTCAAAATTCCAACTTATTCTGTCTGTTCCAGAATAGCGACTAACATCGGAGGATGCTGAACTCTGGTATATGTGGAAGTAATGATGACATTATTCTGGCAACTGTATTGTTCAAAACCTGTATTCCACTCAATGCAATCATTTAATCGTCTGGGTTTAACAACACATCTAATATAATAAAACGCACCCTCAACGTTCTGAGGACAACTTTCTGAAGTCACTCAGACTCCCAGAACGGTTCGTAAGTTCGTGGTGGTGAAGCCACTGACCAACACTCGCTGCCCCGCCCTCGCGTCAAACATAATGACGTCGAGGGTGGAACACCGAAAGAAAAACGAAAGAAGGGACCGCATTCAGGCAGGGGGAGGAGTAGGGAAACACGCGGAGCGTGTTTCCCTACTCCTCCCCCTGCCTAGGAAACGCTGGGAAACAATCTCGCAAACCAGCCGAAAGCTAAGGAGGTAAAATGAAGCCCCGCACACAGAACGACCGAGGAACAACACCCCCCCCCCACCGCAACAACCAACAAAGCACATCAAAAGAAAAGAAGCCCAGCCAATAAATTGATGGAGGTGCAACAACCACCCCGAGCCGCCCCCCCACCCCCCAAAGCCCCCCACCGTCGCGTAGCTTTGCTGGCGGGGGACACAAAACCCCACCAGCACAAGTCCTGTCTTCAGACTCTAGCGTGAACTTCAGCATTTACTAGCCTATGCAGGCAGGGCTTCTGTGCGTCTGACGTCATGCACGTGCAGGACGTCCGACGCACAGAACCCCGCCCAGCAAAGGCTAGCAATGCCGAAGAACAAGCGGACGGAGTCAGCAGACAACAAAGGACTTCTGCTGGCGGGATTTTGGGTCGCCCGCCAGCAAAACAACGTAACGAACGGTGGGTGGGATGGCGGCGGGGGTGGGGGCATCGCGGTGGGTGGGGCGGCAGCGGCAGCGGGGGGGGGGAGACGACATCACACGGAGGAGGCAATAAACGAAAAAAAAAAACGGCAATCTGGCAGCGCTACCTTCCCTCATCCGCTTCCAAAACCCCCTGCCCCCCCACACTCACTCACTCCCTCATCTGGCAGCGGTTCCTGAACCCCCCCCCCCAACCAAACACACACACTTACTCACTCTCATTTGGCCACACTTCCTAAACCCCCCCCCCCCCCAACACACACATACACACACTCACTCTCTCATCTGGCAGCGCTTCCTGAAAACCCTGCCCCCACACACACACACACACACTCACTCACTCACTCACTCATCTGGCAAACCCCTCTCCTCCCCACCACACACACGTTCACTCTCTCATCTGGCAGCGCTTCCTGAAAACCCTGCCCCCACACACTCACTCACTCACTCATCTGGCAAACCCCTCTCCTCCCCACCACACACATTCACTCTCTCATCTGGCAGCGCTTCCTGAAACCCCTGCCCCACACACACACTCACTCATCTGGCACCGGTTCCTGAACCCCCCCCCCACACCCCTCCCCCCCCACACTCTGTCACATATGGCAGCGCTTCCAGAAACCCCGTACACACATACACACACACACTCACTCACTCTCATCTGGCAGCGCTTCCTGAAACCCCTGCCACAACCACACACAGTCACTCACTAATCTGGCAGCCGTTCCTGAACCCCCCCCCCCCACACACACACACACACACACTTACTTAATCACTCTTATTTGGCCACACTTCCTGAACCACACCACCACCACCACCATAAACACACACACACTCTCATCTGGCAGCGCTTCCTGAACCCCACCCTACACACACAAACTCACTCTCATCTGCAAACGCTTGATAAACCGCCCCCCCCCACACACACACTCACTCATCTGGCAGCGCTTCCAGACCCCCCACACACCCCTCTTCTTCAAAGCTGAACCACCCAACTCAACCAACACACCCCTCCAACATACACACTCTCTCACTCAAAATCTCATCTGCCATCGCTTCCTGAACCCCCCCCCCCCCACACACACACACTCACTCTGTCTCATCTGGCAGCGCTTCCTGAAACCCCTGCCACCCCACACACACAGTCACTCACTAATCTGGCAGCCATTCCTGACCCCCCCCCCCCCCACACACACACACTTACTCTCATTTGGCCCCGCTTCCTGAACCCCCCCCCCCACACACACACACACAAACACTCACCCTCTCATCTGCCAGTGCTTCCTGAACCCAAGCCACAAACACTCACTCTCATCTGGCAATGCTTGAAAAACCACCCCCCACACACACACACTCACTCATCTTGCAGCGCTTCCAGAACCACCCACACCCCTCTTCTTCCAAGCTGAACCCCCCAACACCCCCCTCCCCACACACACACACACTCTCTCACTCACTCTCATCTGGCAGCGCTTCCAGAAACCCCATACACACACACGCACTCACTCTCTCATCTGGCAGCGCTTCCTGAACCCCCTGCCCCCCCCCCACACTCACAATGTCATCTGGCATTGCTTCCTGAACCCTCCCCACCCACACCCACACACTCACTCTCTCACTCTCATCTGCCAGCGCTTCCTGAACACCCCACACCCCTCTTCTTCCAAGCTGAACCCCTCCAACACATCCCCCCCCCCACACACACACACTCTCTCTCCCCCTCCTCCAGCACACCAATTGCTTAGGTGCAGTGGCGGCAATCTGAGACACCAGAGAGAGAGGGGGGGGGGGGCTGACACCATAGAGAGAGAGGGAGGGAGGTATCTCTGTCACACAGACACTCTCTCTCTCACACACACTTTCTCTCTCACAGACAATGTCTTTCTGTCTCTCACTCTCACACACTCTATGTCTCACAGTGTATCACATTCACTCTCTATGTGTCACACAGTCACTTACACACTCGCATGGTCTCATACACTCAGTCTCACAGAGAATCAGTGTCTCACACACACTCTCTCGCACACACTGTATCTGTGTGAAACACACTCTCTCTCTATCACACTGTGTTTCACATACACAATTGCACACACTCACATTCTCACACACACACTCTCTCACAGACACACTCACACCCAGACTCACTCTCTCACACACACACACACTCGCACTTTCACTCTCTCTCTCACACACAGTCACTCTCACATACACTCTCCAAAACATACACACTATGAGGAAAAACTTGCTAGCGCCCGTTTCATTTGTGTCAGAAACGGGCCTTTTTAACTAGTATCTTATAAATCCAGAATTGTTCATGTAACTGTAGATAAGCTGTTTTATCTCCACAACAATTATGTATATAGATTCTAAATAAGGTGCCTAAAAAAATCCATGAAGTAAACATTTCTATAAGCCGCACCAAGATTTAGTATATAGAATAGTCTTAGTTGATATCCCAGTACCTAACACTTCCCTAACTGTAAAGGTCTAAAATACAAAGTAATGCACGCATCAACCTTTACCTACTTGAGCACACAGTTATGGAACACATTGCCGCACAACTTAAAAAAGATCTACGAACTAACGAACTTCCGCAAACTACTAAAGACCTATCTCTTCAACAAGGCATACCGCACAGATCTACCAATGTCAATACACACAACTCCTCCACATCTACTCAGAACTATCTTATAATTTCTGCTCGTTATACTATTATCATATTTTTTCATTATCATCTTGCCCAAAATCCTTCTGTAACACTAAAGTCTACTCTCTAATATATGTTCACCATTCATGATGTATTGTAAGCCACATTGAGCTTGCAAAGAGGTGGGAAAATGTGGGATACAAATGCAATAAATAAAATGTGCCTCCATTTACATCAATGAAAATGTGGCGTAAATGCCTGCGCATAGATTTACGTGCACTGGGCTATATTCTATAACACATACCATTCAGTGTGAGATATGCAGCAATAGGGGAAACCAGGGGGGGGGACCTTTTCACATCACTATGAAATCTCCAGTATGGGACCCTCTTTTGGCATGTGACCTAAATACTGTCCTTGCTTAACTAATGGGGCCACCATTGAAGCCCCATAGACCAAGTGGAGGAGTGGCTTAATGGTTAGAGCACCGGTCTTGAAGTCCAGCGGTGTCCAGTTCAAATCCCACTGCTGC